>NW_021604663.1:1300106-1308061 GCF_004785775.1 Grammomys surdaster | reverse complement strand
CCCTTAACTCCTCCCACTTCACCCCTTAACTCCTCTCACATCCACATCTACCCACCAACATCACAAAGTCCATATCTTTTTTTTTTTTACCTATTTTTGAGAACTTCATATGTTAATACTGTATTTCCATCATTCTCCTCCTCCCTCTTCTCCTTCTAGCTCCCCCATCCATCTCACCCCTTCTCAAATCCGTGACCTTGCATCCTTTAGTTTGTGTTATCACTCAACCCGATGCAGTCACTTCGTGTTGCTCATGTGTGTTTGTATAGTGCTGAGCACTGGAGATTGGCTAACTTATCAAGGGCTCTGCCCTGGGGAAGACTGACTCTTTCTGTCTCAACAGCCATCCATTGTCCATGGCCCTTCTTGTAGGTGTAAGGCCTTGTGAGATTGCCCCCACCCACCCTGGCATGTCAGTTGATGCTATCCTTTCAGAGCGTGTCTAGGAAGCCATATTGTTGATACCCTGGGTGCAACCTCCCTGTCATATACAGAAGACGTCTCACAACAGACATGCCATCCTGGTTGCGCCGGCTCTTACAGTCCTTCTGACCTATCTTCTGTAATGTTCCCAAAGTCTTAGGTGCAGATGTTTCCACCTGGACTAGGTACCTCACACTCAGTTGTTCTCTGAATTTTCACCCATTGTGGGTTTTTTTTTTATAATGGTCTCTGTCTACAGCAAAGCAGAAAAAGAAGAAGGAGATTCTTTGATTATAAGTGAGAGACAGTTTTAGAATATAGTTAGAAACCAGAAACATGGCAGTAGTAAGTTATGTTCTAGAGTTCATGACCTCACCTCCTGTCAGCAGTCGGCTACGTCTGTACTACCAGGCATCAATTCCCTCCTATCAAGTGGCCTCAAGTACACTCAGCCCAGGACATTGGGACACTATTGCACCTTTCATATCTTGCCATTTTAGTCATAGTTGAATGTCACCATTGCCACTAGATAGGACAATTAATTGCTTTTCCCCCACTGCAGCTTTCATGGCTCCTTCTAGTACTTTATGGTAGTGCTTAAGGAGGAAGTTTCCAGTTTTGTGTCTTCTTTTTTAAAATATCACATCTAATTCATGCTACCCTTATACTCCTGAATGTGAGTCCCTCACTGAAGCATGGTCAATCTACCAGGGCCCGACTCTTACAAAAACAAACAAACAAACAAGCCTCTCTCCCTCCCTCAGAAGCCATTAGCTGTCCATAGCTCCTCAGATGGTGGTAGAGGCTCATGAACCTCTTCCCCCTTCAGGCTAAGATACTTACTGACTTGATCTTGTGTAGGTCTTGTGCAGGCAACAATTGTCACCATGCATTCATGACTGTGACACTCCTGCCATGTGCAGGAGACACTGTTCACACTGATGCTCTGTGAACTCTGGCTCTTACAGTCTTCACCCCCTCCTTTCCAAGACAGTCTCTACAGCTTTGGGGCGAGGTTGGTATAGATGTCCTATATATGGCTGAGTATTCAAATGACATTTATTTCACTTCACTTTGACCAGTTGTGAATAACTTCTCTGATGAGATCTGAGAGCCACATTAATCTATAGATACAGACATTAGTTTAGAGGGAAGTTTATACTATGTTCATTTATTGTGATGATAATAGTAGGTTTGCCTTTAGGGCCAATGAGCTCTGCCACTGTGGGTTTTTACCCCATCCCAAAGTTCAGGGGCCATTTTGGAAGAAGGGAAGATTGTAGACACCAGAGGTCATGGAGGGCCACAGTGAAACTGTTCTGTTTGCACATGACAGACTTACAGTATAGACATGTTTTCTCCTGCAGAGTGGGCCTTACATCCGATCAGTAAGCAGTTGGTTACCCACCTAACATCCATGCCATTGTTATACCAATGGGCATGTATTTCCACTCTGGTCATTATTGCATTTCATAGAGTTCACAGTTGAAGAATGTTACTAGTGAGACCCTCATTGTCCCCCAGCAGCCTACATAGCTACTTCCAGTGCAATCAAAGCTGGCCATCAGAGAGGAAGCTTCCTGGTCAATATCTATATGATTTCTTCATAGCCTATACCAATTTGTGTGGTGTCTTCAGAAACAAGGTCTTATAAAAGTTCTTTTGAGCAATTACGAATAATGGAAACAACCTCTTTTGTATGGCAGCGCCTGACTACATACTCAAGAAGAGATATCCATACCTGCCACTTGTCTTTTAATTTGACAACCTGTGACTTCTAGGATGAGCATAATTCCTTGTTTAGGGTCACTCTGATTAAACTCTTGTATATGAATATGAAAGCTAATGTTTTAAAACTCTATGCCAAATAACAATTTCATTTACAACAGGATATCAGTACAATGGTGTTATACTTCTCTCAGGAACAAGTGCAAAGGACAATTCTCTAGCCCCAAGATAAGCCTGATAACTCCCAATGGGTAACTGGCCTCCACACAGCACCCCAGAACCACCACAGGGACAGCCACTGAATCCACTTCTCCCCTCTAGATAACTCCTTCCACTTCTGTTCATTTTACAGCACTAATTTCTGTGACATTTTATTTTCATGCAGCTTTGAGACCAAGAATGTCTTGAGTATTTATGAGGCATTTACAAAAAGAGCAGAGTGAACACAGTTTAGACAGGTCACAATAATTCTCCCAATCTCTCTGACACCCAATGTCTCAAGCTTCACCTTCCTTCCACATCTCCTCAATTAAACTAAAATATGGCATAGTAAGTCACGGTGAAAGAATCTGAAAGGGCACTGCAGAGGTGAAAGTGAAATAACCTCTGAAAAAACATTCCTGTTATCAGCAAAAATATGTTTAGATTTTGTTGAGATTTAAAAAAAAAAATCCAGACTAACTGTCAAGGCAAAATGAGGCTGGCGAGATGACGCATGAGTGACGTGCCTGCCACACAGGTGTGGACTTGAGTTTGGATCCCTAGGACCCAAGGAAAGCAAAAGCAGAGGCTTATGTCTGTAATTTCAGCACCCCTGAGAGATGGGAGGCGGGAGGCAGGAGAATCCCTAAAGCCCATGGGCCAGCTAGCCTCGTGGACTAAGTAGTAAATCACAAAAGACTCTGCATCAAATGAAGCAAGAGCCTACAGCTGAGGTTGTCCTGTGACCTCCATATATGCTATGGCAAACACACCCTCACACACACACCCTCACACACACACCCTCACACACACACACGCATGTCACACACACAAACACATATACGCACGCACACGTGCTATATATATAAATGTGTAAACACATGTGCCATATATATATATATATATATATATATATGCACACAAACATACAAGCATACACATCCATATACACATACCACAAACATATATATACATACACACACCACATACATACACACCACACATGGACACACACACACACCCCACTTGGACGCACACTTGAACATACACACACACACACACACACACACACATTTTGTTTTGTTTTTAATGACAGACCCAGTGTCCTCGTTTGGTTTCTATTGCTGTGATAAATACCATGCCCAACAGCAACTTAAGGCAGAAAGGGTATACTTCAACTTATAGCTTACAGTCCATTCTCTGGGGAATCAGGGCAGGAACTCCAGGCAAGAACCTGGAGGCAGGAACTGGAATAGAAATCACAGATGTGTGCTGATTGCTCCTGTGGATGCTTATATTGCTTCTTTATACAATCTGGAACCATTGCCCAGGGGTATCAGTCACTAATCAAGACAATAGCCCACAAGCTTGCCTATGGGTTAATCCAATGGGGCCTTTTCTCAATTGAGGTTCCTTCTTCCTAGATGACCCTAGATCATGTCAAGTTGACAGAGTAACTAGCACTCAGGCAGAAAAGAGAGGGAAAGGAGGGTACTGGGGAGTGATTCTCCTTGGCTCACAAGGATGCTTCATGACCTTGCCAGCACCACTCCAGGACCGTGGGCACAACGGGGATGTGCAGGAGTTGCTCCCTTTCTCACCCCAACTTTTCCGTCTAAGAGACTGTGCTGAGTGATGCTGAGGCATGGGCCCCATAGATCTTCTCTTTGATTTTGAGACACACCATCCCATGTGTGAAATGATGGGCACCATCTCCAACCTTAATGCCAAAGCTCTGGGCTTTTCTTTCTGTGACTATAGGATTAGCTGTGATGTTTAAGTAGCAAAGAGCTCAACCATACCTAGAAAAGCATGCAGACTGTCCCTGAGATATGAAACACTGTCCCTAGAGCTGATAGACATCAGACAGTCCTGGCATGGGTTGTGCCCTGTCCCTTCCACACCATGTTTCCAAAACCATGGAGCACACTGCCTCTGAAGTGCACAGCCTGGAGCCTTTGAGGTAACCGACCTGTAGAAGTACCGTGAACTGTCTGGGCAGTAGTACAGAGTGCGCATTCATGTGTCTCTGTCACTTTATTATCCATTGTGTGTCATGAAGATGAGAATACATACGACATGTTTTTTTTAATATTCCTTTGTTCCTTGATTGTGGTTTATTATTTCCCAAAGAGCTTTGAAATTTTCCATTTCCAGGAGGTTTCTGAATTTAAAGTGTAATCATTTTTAAAATACCAAAATTGGTAAGATTATCTGAAGACCGTGGTTCTCTCTGTTCAGGAAAGCCACTTAATGGATGAAATTGAGTAAGAAAAGCAAAAGCATTGTTCTTGGGATGTTAATCTAGGCTTCCTATGGAAAGAACTAAGAAATTATCCCTCACTGTAAATGGAGAGTGAGTTTAAACATCAGTGTAAAGAGTCATAATTTAGTTCTAGTCGGGAGTAGCTGAGCGAGAGGAAACTTGATTACTTAGAGGCACTAAGCATATTAGAAGGAATACAAATGTCTTCAGCCAGTGCAGCCGCTGCAGTCCAGCCTCTTTGAGCCCACTGCTCTGATGACAGCTGATAGACCCTGCTATGGCTACCCATCGGGGAGAAAATGAATTTAGGATGCCGTTGTCATTTCTCTTGTCCATAGGCTGAGCCTTTTAAAACATCAAGCCATATTCATGCAAGTTAGCTAACTTAATTCACCACTGAAATGGATACTAAAGTCATTAGGTTTGTGATGCTCATCTCTGAGGCTTTCATACTCTGGTAGCTTGCTCACATGAACTATGAAAGACACAGATAATGCCCTCACCAGAGTAGCCATGGATACTACCTCGGGTGCCATTTAATAGAACTGTGTGTCCATGACACAGCATGACTTTGCCCAACTGGATACCATGAGAAACATGCATCTAAATAAAGATGTGGGATACATTTAATTCAGGGTGGGGGGAGGGAGAGAATGGTGTGTTTAGCTTCCAGAAACAATCATTCTTTTGAATAACTTCTAAGGAAATTATAATGAAAACCTGCAATGATAAAATTTGATAGACATCTCTCATAGCATCTGTTGTTTTGCTAGGAACCTAGATAGTATATATTAAATGCTATGCATAAGAGAATATTCCAAGAGTGAGCTAAAGTATTGTGGAAACCACCTGACATCTCTGGGTGGTTGTGGTAGCCCAGAAAGGAGTACATTAGCATCAGAGTGCTTGGCTGTAGGCAGGGCATCTGGTGCTCCAACCTATTCCTTGGAAGAAAGACTGAGGAAAGCAAGAAAAACTTGGGAAACTTAACAAATTCCCCAAGTGCATTTTAAGTGCACTCAGATTTTCAAACGAGCTGTGTGTAAGTGGTATTTGTGTGTGCATGTGCATATGAGTGTGTGCATATGTGCATGTGTAAGTGCATGCAAAGTGTAGAGGGCTAGAGGTCAGTCTAGGTGTCATTCCTCAGGAACCATTCACCTGATTTTTAGGGAGAAGGAGCAGAGCATCTTACTGGGCCCTGAGGTTCGCTAGTCTCCACTCTCCAGCAATGATTACAAACCCAAGTACCATAGCTAGTGTTTTGCATGCATGCTGAGGATCAAACTCTCCATCCCCAGGAACTACTATGTTGAGATTATATATGTTGATTCTCATCATAGGTGACTGTTATTTTTATGTGTTTGCATTTGTTGGGAGTCTATCTCAGAGGTAACATGTATGTGGCTACATACAGAGGGATAAGCAAAGGGATGGAGAAGTGATTTTGTGTCTCTCCACAGGCATGCACACCAGACTCATGGTTCACCATTCACAATTATATTGTTCACATGTTATCTACCTAAGGAGTGTCTGCATTTCAGTGTATGACTGCTAAGTGTTCTCATGCACATTAGGGGTTGTATATCCCCTGTGTTCAGGTCTTAGAAATGAATCAATGCTGTCCTAGCAGGTGGTATTAAATAGTAGCATGAATGCGACCCCTTACTGTCTGTGCCCTCTGAGTTGAGCTCATCCATCCTCACTGTGCCTCAGTCTCTTCTTCTAAAATGGGTTTCTGAGGACTAAAGGGGTTTGTTCTTTTAAAAAAAACTCAAGATAGGGCTTGACAAAAGGCAAATGCTCACTAAAATAAATCAACAGGTAGAGATAGATAGATAGATAGATAGATAGATAGATAGATAGATAGATAGATAGATGATAACTACATACATAGATGATATGATAGATAGATGATAGATAGGTAGATAGATAGATGATAGATAGATGGATAGATAGATAAGTAGATAGGTGGATAGATGATAGATAGATGATAGATAGATAGATAGATAGATAGATAGATAGATAGATAGATAAGTAGATAGATTAGATGGTAGATCATTCTAGACAAATGAAACAACAAAGAGAATGATAAAAGAGTTAAGATGGTCTTTTGTAGACACTGGATCCAGGCATGTGTGCATGTGCTTCTCAAAGCTCTTGAGGATATCTTGGAACAAAATAATTAAAAGGATAAATGCAAAGGACTTAATGGGTGACATCTCAAATGAGGAGCTAGGGAACGATGAAACTATGAGGACAATACAGGAAAAAGTGTGTGGTTCTGTGTCCATGTGCCTCACTGAGATGAAGACAGCTGCAGTTAGGAGTTTGTAAGGGCAGAGGCTGCCAAACATAGGAAGTAAAATCTGACATGGTGCCCAAGTGCCCTGTGCCTCCTGGTCTCATTGACCAACATCTGGCCATTTTCCTGCCTCCTCTTATCTTGAGATTGAGGCACTAACCATATTTACCCTTCTTCCTCTGCTGTGCCCTTGTTTTCTATTCTTCACCTCCTCTGCTGGTAATCTATCTGCAGGTTTAGCAACCTTTAACATCCACTGTCTTAATAGCTCCTAGCCAGTCTTCAACAGCATCTTACAGGTCCTGGCCACTCCAGTGCTTGTCTGCTTAAAACTCTTTAATGACCACACACATACACACACATACACATACACACACACACACATACACACACACACACACACACACACACACACACACACGAATTCATACTTGTATGTTCAATATTGTGTAGTGTTTGAAGCTGTCCCCAGCATAGACTCCCCCCTCACTACCCAGTGTATCCCACAACTAAACTTTTGGCTGGTTTTGGTGAAAGCATCCAAACAGAGAAACACTGCAGCCCTGCACACATCCTCAGTTAAGAAGGGCAATCACTCTGAAATGTGACAGTATCTGGAGGTGGGGTGCAGAGATATAGTCAATTAGAGTGGACAGTCCCCTAATCCAGTAGGACAGGCATCCTTATGAGAAGAGGAGACACACGGGACACAGCTCAGAGAAAGAGAGAGACGGACAGACTGCATTGATGCACCTTCAGGACAGGAATGAGGGTGACTGTAGAAAACCCATACAGTGTAGTGGATCATCCTGCCAACTCAAATGGGACAAGATTAGTAAAGCATACATCTGGGTGTTTCTCTGGGGTTTCCAGGCAGGATTAGCTAGGGGGAAAGACTTCTTCTGAATGTGTGTAATGGTGTTGTGTGGGCTGGGGACCCAGGCGGAATTGAAATAGCAGCAAGCTAGCACAGGCTCTCTCTCTCTCTCTGTCTTTCTCTGTCTCTGTCTTTCTCTGTCTCTGTCTTTCTCT
>NW_021604663.1:1263431-1300096 GCF_004785775.1 Grammomys surdaster | reverse complement strand
TCTCTGTCTTTCTCTGTCTCTGTCTTTCTCTGTCTCTGTCTTTCTCTGTCTCTGTCTTTCTCTGTGTCTCTGCCTCTGCCTCTCTCTCTCTCTCTCTCTCTCTCTCTCTCTCTCTCTCTCTCTCTCTCTCTGCTCTCCATGCTCTCTCCTCCTTGACAGACGAACCATGAGCAAAGTAAACCCTTCGTCCTGTCATTGTTTTCTCCAGCATGTTGCCACAGCAGTGAAATTCTGACTAACACAACGTAAAACAGATTCCCCGAGTGCCTTCAGAAGGAACATGGCTCAACTAATTTGATTTCAGACTATGAGAAAATGACTTTGTGCTGTTTGTGGCTGCCAAGCTTACGTCTTCTGCACAGCAGCCCCAGGAAACACGCACCCTAGCTGTTCAATGCAAAATGTCCTCATTTATGAAATGTGCTATGATGGCTGTCCTAACCCCATGGAAGGATCATGAAGATCAATAGAAAAAAAACTGGTGTGTAGTTGTTATATGTGACAGACTGTGTACCAGTGTACATCAGGCATGGTGTGAGCAGGCATGGAAGCTCACACCTGCA
Source organism: Grammomys surdaster (assembly GCF_004785775.1). Classification (NCBI taxonomy): domain Eukaryota; kingdom Metazoa; phylum Chordata; class Mammalia; order Rodentia; family Muridae; genus Grammomys; species Grammomys surdaster. The sequence continues at coordinate 1,299,533 of NW_021604663.1, read as the reverse complement.
ATCTCTGAAGGCTAAGGTGGCAGGACCGCTGCAAGTTGGAGGACATCCTGGGCTATATACTACATTCCAAGCCAACCTGGGCTACAAAATAAGACCCTGTCTCCTAACAACACATTTCAGACAAGTGTAATATGAAATTCTTATTTCCTGGAAACCCTCTCACTCCTTTCCATAGCCTTAACACATTACCTACCTTCTCCAAACACTTCTTGGATATTTCATTTAATTTTTTATTTAATGAATTTCATGGGTTTTATCTTTAAAAGCCCCAGAGACAAATAAAAAGGCTAGCTCTCACCCTCAGCTCACGGTCTAGCCCCTAATGTGCAGCTGTTACTTCACAGAGCATTGTTTCTGAAGGACATGATTTGTCTAGATGAACATAAATGATATATTACATTATAATAGTCTGCTGTGCGTTAATGTTTAATATGCTAACAAAGTTTAATCTCTGTAGATTTGAAAATAAAATTTATTTTATTTAAGGTGAAAAATACTTAATTTATTTTCACATGTATGACTGGTTTTATATATGCCTCTTACTAGAAATCTAATAAATGCATATTTTATAAAAAAAATGGCTATTTTAATAGCTTTCCTTTGAATATTCTCATCAATAAATTTAATCAATTACCTATTCAAGCGCTAGAACAAGCATTCTAGTCTTGGTGCAACAAAATGATCTCTTACAAGGAAAAAAAAAAAACCCGACGAAACTGAATAGCAGGAGCCATTAGTCACAAAGTGGATGGGAACAAATTTCCCCTTTGATACCCAACTCCTACTTAAAATAAAACCACCAGAATGCTGTTCTTGCTGAATTACTTCTCTGAGAGTCTTTCAGCAGTTTCCATGCACCCTGAGGCTAGCAGGTCCCTGTCATAACCCAGTGAAGCTGACGGCAGCCCTGCTTAGAGAGCAGAATTGAGGCCATGAAGGCTGTAAGCCAAATCTCAGCAGTAGAATCAGGAGGAGACCTGAGAAAGCCCAACCCAAACCCTCCAGCCCCTACCACGTGGCTCTGACATCAGCCAGCATCCTCTTGGCAGGAGCAAGACTCAGCTGAGGGACCCCTCCAGAGCCTCTATAATGACATTTAACGAGTCTAGAATAAAAACACCAAGCTCTTCCTTGCACAGAATAGGTTCCTGGGAGAGGGGACAAAAGCTTTATCTCACTTCCAAGTGGACTTCAAGTGACGTCAGCTTCAAATGCTGTGCACTAGGAAGATGGAATTTTAAATGTTGTTGCTTGAGATCTCTGAAGAAGAAAAGAGGTGGAACAAAGTGAGACCCAAGATCCCAGACCTGGGGTGGACAGGTGATGTGAGAAATTAGGAAGAGCACATGTCAGCCTCAAAGTCAGTCACATGACCAGAGCTCACTGCTCAGGTGTCGGAGACGGAAATGAAGTTCACTAAACATTCCAGTACAAAAGAGAATGGTTGCTTTTGATACAGACTCGTGGTCCAGAGCTAGCCTTGAACTTGCTGCTCTGTAGCTAAGGGTGATCTTTAAGTTCTGATTAGATTATCTATTGATCCTGATCAGCAGATAGCAATCGCTACAACAAGAAGCTCACCTCATGTTCATCAGAAGACACGAGGCAACTTGCTTGTAAGCAGAGGTCTGTCAGTGGTAGGAACGCTTCACTGAAATGGCTTGAGAGAGAAACCTGTTTCTCTGGCTTTGAGTTCTTGGTTCCCTCCACTGGCAAATGCCACCCTCCTCCTCCAACCCTGTCCACAGGCACAGACTCGTCTTAAATGTAAACTGCTCGTGCAGGCCAGTGCAAAACAAAAATGAAGAGCATGTGGTTTCAAAGCAGGAAAAATGTTCTGCTAAGTAAAATATCAGTCCTCTCCCTCCCTCCCTACTAGTCAGTCCATCATGCTCTGCCATCTACTAGTTAACTGTATTCTAAAACGGTAAATTTTAAACTGCTAGCATGAATGTATCCATTCATTCTTCAAAATATACAATTCCGATCTTAAATGCAAATATAAGAGCATCTAACTCATAAGTGAGATGACTGAGATGAGATACTTTACAGCAACCGGAGTATTCACTTACTCTTTCTAAGAATGACTCCAGGCTCCCTCTTTCCCTCTGCTGCTGGGACACCATTCCGGCTCCAGCTGCTGGTGAGTGTAGTGCCGCCACAGGAATAAGGAAGGACAGGAGAGGGTCACTGGTCACATGGGTTTCTTAGAACACCATCGTCTCTCCTTTTCACTCAATACAAGTTCAATTTTTTTTAAAAAAAAAAAATCTCAATCTCTGAGGTCTGCAAAATCCTTTCACCTAGTTATAAGTAATCACGATACACTATCCTTGACTAGCACATAGACTTGTCCCCAGAATCCTGTCTCCATAAGGTGCCATAGCGTCTGTGACACTTGGCACCGAGGAGAAGCACAGCTCTGTACCTGTATCCTCTGCACATGTGCACAATATACTGTCACAGGGTTTCAATCACAGACTAAATGATGCAGGTTCAGGATGATTACAGCAAGCGTCAGCCCAAGCCAGGAGCTTCTGCACGTACGGGTGGGCTCTGATTCCTGATAACAGTGCAGGGTTCTTTCCTGCTATGCTGCTGAGCAACAATAGCAATGGATTAATACATTCTATTAAGTATCTCAGACCATTGGAAAAGTACTCAACAGGGATGTCCGTCCATCCTTTAGGATTCTCTGCACCATATTTTCATCTGCAAAGTTCATGTGCCAGAACCACACAGTTACTGAGTATAGATTTTCTGACTTACAAAATTAATCACACAAAAAACCTTTCATTTTAAGTAAGTGTATGGTTTGTGTCGGGCTACATTCATAGCTACCCTTGGCAGCATATAGCACACAGGCTATGAGTTGGACATCCCTGACTGAACCTGAGAGCCTGGGCCTGCCAACCAGTTCTGTCCGACCATGCCACATTTTCTTTGTTTGCCTCCCCAAGACTCTTACAGCAGACACTCTAGCCTGTCTCAGGAGGCTCTGCCTTCTTACCGTAAAGCCCTGCTCCCCGCATCACCGCAGTGCTCCCCGCATCACCGCAGTGCTCATGAGCGTCCTGAAGTCATCACTTACCATTCACTTACATGTCTTGTTCCCTTTTTCCATCAGTACATACTGTTCACATCTGTAACTTTATATATAACAGTAGACTCATAGCACTCATATCTTAAATCAGCACAATTCCTCATGTGTCATTACGTGGAGGCCCATATGGCTACATGCAAGTCTATTCATGTAAATGACTTAAGATTGCACATTACATAAATATGCATATAACATATATCTATTTCATAATTGTCATTTAAATGTTTTAAGTTTCTTGTCAATATGAACAATGGCTTAAAGAATCTGCATTTCTCCTAATATATATGAACTTGAGTTATTTTTAATATATGCTGCAATGTGGAAGGGGAGTCACATTTGCTGATACTTGCCCGTGGGAGTTTTGTAAGACACTGTCCCTCCACAGGGGCAGATACTTAGAAATGGGAAGCCCTTCCATGCTTTCTTAACAGATAGATGTGAGTTTTCTTTCAGCTGCCATTTCCCCAATGGCTAAAGGTAAGCATCTTTTTTCATGAGTTACTTGCGTTCCTCTTCTAAAATTCACATATTACAGTACATCAGTCATCTTTCTTCATTATTCAGCTATTTGGGGGCAATTTGTTAACATTTTATTCTTTATGGAAGCCATGTCTCTGTTACCTGGGTTCCCAGACTTCTGTTTAATTCCCCCACTCCCCTGCAACTTATGGTTCTTTTGGAAAGATAGGATGTAAGTCTAATCCGACCACATTCATCTGTTTGCAGTTCCAGGCTTCTGCGCCTCAGTTGAGCAAACCTCCATTCGTGGGCAGTAATGCTCCTTCCCAGCTGCAGTCATTGGATGTCCTGTCCCTCCTTCACCACCCAGCCTCTCCCTGGGACAGTTCTCCCCATGCCTGCCCCCTGCTGTTCATGTGTTGCTACAATAGATGTTGGCCCTCCCTCCGCCGCCCTGGCCTGTTTCTTCTACTTCCATCTGAATTGATGATCTGCCCCTCAGGAAAAACCTTGCTTGGATTAGCTCTGGAAATGTTCTGAATTGTGAATTAACTTGTAGGAAATCTGCGTGCTTAAGAGATCAAACATTGACATTCTTTTTTTTTTTTTTTAGAAAAATGCATATAACTGTTAATTTAGATATTTTTGTGTTTCATTCATGGTTTTACATTTTTTTTTCCAGAAAGGTTTTCTCAGCTTTTGTTAGTTCATTTAAAAAAAAAAAAAACCACTCTGCTGTTTTCTATAATCATTTCTATTTCCTCTAGAATATTATCTCCAAATGTATTCACAGTCAGAAAGGAAGTGCTTGTACTACACCTTGAGTTTTTGCCAACTTAGGGATTACTGAATGAATTAATGCAACATACATCTGACACCAATCTATATAGCCAATTGTGAATAATTTATTCAACTAGATAGTTTAAGGGAATCAAACATAGTGAATTAAAATTCCATCACTAGGTTGGGCCCTTCCTGCTTCATTTCCATCCAAAGTGAGCAGTAAACATGCTCCCGCATAGGAAGAGTCTGGCCCATAACTAGTCGGTTAACCTAGCCTCATCCCTGTTTCAAAAACTGATTCAAGTCAGCAGCCATGCTGCCAAATGCTCTTTTTTTTTCCCTTGAACTATCTTGAGGATGAAAATAAGCAGATAGATTTTGTGACAGCTTTGTGAGAAGCAATATTTTTGAAATAGAAGGTCTGGGCCGGGAAGCCCTGATGGCTACTCAGGTCTGAAATCACAGCCTCATAATGAGCTCTTTGTGGAACCTGCTTAGTCGTGATTTGTAAATCTCCCCCATTCTTTGATAGCATCATTATCTGTGACCTACAGTGTGTGCACTGACCATAATCTTCCCCTTCTGAGTCTGTTCCACACTGTGTACCTTCCTGTGTCATAACACTGTTGGTTCGCCAGCCCTCAGTGTCATTTTCTCTCTCCAGAATTTTAAACATAATATTCATCCCTATCTCAGGGAAGCCTGACTTAACCACGAAAGCCTCAGAAAAGTTGTCCATCCAAAGGGATTCCACATGTAATGAATACAGAATGGACACTCTTCAAATAGAGCTTGAATCCCTCCTCCTCCTCCTCCTCCTCCTCCTCCTCTTCCTCCTCCTCTTCCTCTTCTTCCTCCATTTCTTCTTCCTTCTCATTCCCGTAGCTGCCCCTAAACCTCCCATCCTTCTCCAGCCACAAACTGTGTGTTTGAACACACACACTCCCAGCCATGCTCTGAATAATAATGACAGAAGCTAATATTTCTGAAGTGCCAGAAGCCATGCAGGCAAGACTCGCCAAACACTCACAAGCTTAAAAGACAGGAACACATTTTACAGGTAGAAAACAGCCCAGGGTCACCAGCTCTCCAAGTGACAGAATCTGGATATCAAGTTCTTGACCACAGCCCTGGCAGACAAAGCATTGAAACACTAGTGAAAAGTTTATTCACTACAACATCTTCCCCAGGCTTAGACTCCAGCCTCCCTGGCCAAGGCTTGTGCTAGTGACTGAGAGGGGGCACTAGGTAGAGAGCCCAGGAGACTACAGGGCAACTACAAATACAAAACGAGCCTTGTGCCTGGGCTGAGGCAGACAGGAATGTCTCATCGGAACTCATTGAAAACCCTGAGCAAACACTCCTAGATTATGAAGCAATCTGGACATTGTCTAGTTTAATGCCTCAGTTTGGACATGGAAGTTTTTCTGGATTAACAAGCAGAACAAAGGTCACAAATAGGCTCCCAAGAGCAAACAAGAATGCTATTCATAGCCATGGATGAGCTCCTGCCACACTGTCCCTAATTGGACAGTGTATCACTCAACAATCTATTTTCTGAAAAGGCTCTTCACTGTGGACATGTCTTCTCAAACCATTCTCATTGGTTGACCATCGAGGAAAGGGTGCCAAAGTGCTAAATAATATTGATGTACACCTCAGTTATGTTAACAGTACCTGGGTGGGTGTCTCAGCTCTAAACTATATCTCTGTTCTACCTCTGTCTAGCTCTTTTTAAAATAATCCTCTAAACCAGAGGGTGGGTGTCCCCTGAAGCACTGATTAGCACGTGAGTCTAGAAACACACTGATATGCAGTCTTCTCATTCTGCTCATACTGGTTTGTCATAGTCACTGTTAGATATGACCAGTATTGGTGGCTAAAAACAAAAGACTGATTTCTGCATACCTGGAGGCAGAGACATCAAGGTCAGCTTCACTGGGCTGAAGTCAAGCCAGCCATGAGAAGGGCACTGCCCCTTGAACAATGATGAATCACACACACACATGCAGAGTCATGCTTCCCAGTCCTTGCTTTTGGCCACATCAATCCAGTGCCTTTCCATAGTCTGCCCCTCTTCTATCTCAGCTTCTCCTCCAAGGACACTTGTGATTGGATTTAACAGCCACCTGTATAGTGTCAGAGCAGTCTCCCAGTGCTCCGGTTCTATTCCATTACCGTATAAGTCCTAAGTAGATGACATTTGTGGATTCTGAAAATTGAGGTCTAACCTCTTTCTGTAATTTCAGAATCATTTAATCTCACTGAGCTCAAGAGTTCTGTCTAGTGGGTATAAATATCATCTATGTTTCATAGGATTGTTTGAAGTCAGATGAGCTCATCCATGCAAAGCCCTCAATAAAACCCTGGTGGGAAAACTAAGACTTCAGTCAGTGATGGCTGCTTGCTGTGGTTCTTCGCTTCACTCAGATCCCCCTTGACTGTTGTGACCTTTTCTTCATGGACTTGTTGTAACCAGATTCCTCTCCTTATCTTCCTAGCTAATTGGCATAATCATTGCCCCTTGTCTCTTTGCTGATCCAAATTCTGTGCATCCTTTCAGGGCCTACTCAAGTCTCACTTCTCAGAGACTTTCTCAGCCAGCCTAGTCCAGTCCAGGCACACGCTTTTTTGAGGGTTATCAGGGATGATCTCAGGATGCATTGTCAGCTCATGTCACTCTTCACACAATGCATATGCTGTCCATACTCAGCAGTACTATATAAGCCATAGAGAAAGGAACTCTAAACATGTCAGAGCTGGATTCAAAGATCAGTCCCATCTTACCACCTTAGACCAGGAGAGGCTCGAGATCAAAGAGAGGTTGGAGGAAGCAGGCATTGGTGGCTGAGAGCCTGGTTTCCATGGGACACTGAGATAGGATGGAAACTAGGGACAAGGCTTAATGCTCAGCACATAGGGATGCAGCCAATGGATTCTCCATCTGGAAATAAACCAATACAAACAAAATTCCAGCTCTTATCTGGTACTAACTGTGGGTTCTAAGAGTTGAGGCAATCACCAGAGTGCTGGACAGAGAGAATAGACACTAACCAGAAAAAAAGAGTAAAGGAGAATCTTTCTACTGGAAATAGACCTGCAAATAAAAATGCCATAAACCACAATAAATTAAATGTTTAAAATAACAGCCAGCAAAGACAGGCATAGGAGCCCACCGGTGACTTCAGCACTCAAGAAGTGGTGTCAGGGGATCAAGGAGTTTATAAGGCCAGTCTAGGCTACATCAGGTCATATCGCAGAACAAGCCAACTAAAAGCCAAACAAACAAAAAAGACAGCCAATGAAATTAAAACAAAAGCAGAGCATGCATTTGTTGTAGGCTAAACCAAATCTATATAGCAGTATAAGAATAACCAAAATAAGTCTAAGTCTGTCTGTTCTTAACAAGATAGACCCATAAGAATAAGAAAGTAGTCGTGTTTTATGAAGGATGGAAGTATTAAAATAAGACAGTGCATGTGTGAAGAAACATATATGGTGGCTGTATAGCAAGGACAAACTTCAAGCTAGAATATCCAAAGAGAGCTTGGGGAGTTGGGCACTAAACCTCTGATGGAAAGGCTTCCCTAGTTGGGAAAGAATATATACAGAAATCTTCGTCTCATCCTGACAAAGCTGGAGGTCGTTAGAGATGACAAGGACATACCATAATGTTAGCCAGAGAAAGGGGGGTAAGTAGTTACAAGGCAGAACTGTGAAGATATCAGCAGTGAGACAACAGGCAAATATCTCAAGCGTTGTACTGAGCAAAGGTACAACTCACTACCTAAAACTTCATATATAATATCATTTGTCATCTAAGAGGAAAGGTGACTGAGGTTCAAGCATGGCAAAGATGCACACATTTCATGCTAAACTCTTACCACTTAACAAACAATTCTACTTGGCTTTAGCAGAATAGTGTCCAAGAGAAAGAGAGGGAGGGAGGGAGGGAGGGAGGGAGGGAGGGAGGGAGGGAGGGAGGGACGGAGGGAAGGAGGGAGAGACAGAGAGAGAGAGAGAAGAGAGAGAGAGAGAGAGAGAGAGAGAGAGAGAGAGAGAGAGAGAGAGAACAAAGAAGAGTTTAACAACTCTGTTCAGTCTTAGTGATATTCCCTGGAAGCAAATACAGCATCAAAAAGGATGAACCCACAGCTAAGCCTGAGATGTCAGGAAAAGGGCAACCCATCAAACTGATAACGAAAAGGCAGAACTGACTAGTGGCTGGTGGCTGTTCTAACAGGCTTTGTGTGTGTAGGTGTATATGTGCTTATATGAGCTGTCTATGCTCATGTGTATAAAGGCCAGAGGTCAGTGTGTATGGTGTCTTCCACAATCACTCTGTACCTTATTTTCTGAGACATGCGTTCTCCCTGAACCTGAAGCTTACTAACTAGGCTCGGCTGTCCAGCCAGTGAGGCCAGGGATCCTTCCATCTGAGTGCTGGGATTATAATAATGGGGCACTGTGCCTGGATTTTTTATATGGGTTCTGGGGAATCAAACTGGGATCCTTATGCTTTTATGGCAAGCGCTTTGTGAAGCCTGATTCATCTCCCAACCCCATGATTTTTAGTATTTTTTTTAAAGTCTAAGACTCCAGATAAGAACAGTGGAGATTAGGGGCACTGCCAGTCTGTAGCTGAAGCGTTATTTACTCTGGGAAGAAGATAATAATACTTAATAAGTTTAAACTTTCTATCCCTCAAACCATGCTGAAAGACGAGTGTGGAAAGGATAAGCACATCCAACGAGCAGCAAGTCAAAGACGAGGTTCGTGTGCTAGCCCAAAAAATAATAGAGAGAGGGAAGTGCCGTGTGTAAACAAGAATCCAAATAACAAATGACAATCATGACCCTGCTTTGACCTGCCAGTGCATAGATAACCAAAGAACAAAACTCACATACTTGAAAACCAACACTGACAATAGAGATGGTTTTAAGCAGCCAAGCCAATGGCTGAGCTTTTGCACATGGATTGGCTCTCACACCCACAAAGACACTCTATGTCCTCTGAATACTTAAAAATTATCATAAAGTAGACTGAAATCTCAACAGACCTCTAAACTTAAAACAGAGCAAATGATGCGCTCTGGGGATACTAAAAAAGAGAGAGTGGGTTTAAATGAAATTCATACTTTATAAGCCAAAGCTGTTGGAAAATAAATATCACTCATTCAATTTAAGAATCAGAAAAATTGGGGATAGATTTGATCAAAGTATATTTATCCATGTGTGAAATTCTCAAGCAATAGATAGAAAAGTAAGTTTGTTTTAAAAAAAAATCAAAAAGACTACAGGAAAGCAAGCAAAGTCAGAGAGAAAAAGAGGCAGGTGGATCTCTGTGGGCTGAGGCCAAGCTGCTCACTGAAGAGTTCTAAGCCAAACAAGACTGGGTGGTGAGACCCCACTAAAAAAAAAATACTAATGAAATGCACATGAAAAGATGATAACAATAATCTCCAAAATCAAACCCAGCTCTGGAGAATGGCTAATAAAACAGAATTTAACCACAAACGACAAGACAGAAAACAAAGGCTAACAATGCACAGGAGAGATTTAGTCAGAAACATGGTGATTGTGATCTTGAAGTTTAGTTGAAATTGTTTCCTAGAAAACTACATATTAGGAAAATTATTCCAAACCCTTGAATAAATAATAAACATCACAAAAAATTATCAAAATCCACCTCTTCATCAAGAGAAACAGCAAGGCCATATCATTTTACACTCAAGTTTCTGTAAGTCTTCAAAGATGCCAACTTTCCCTCATGCAAACCGTTCTGGAGAACCAAAACAGAGCAAAGGGTTAGGCTAACTCTTGAGAGCCAAGTAGAAGACAAATATTAAAAACAGAATTGCAGGGCAGCCTCATGCATGTTCATAAATGCAAAATCCTTGATGGTCTTTGGTCATGGAGAAAATACAAAATGCACTGTGATCAGATGATACTAGTCATGGGCTCAGCCCCTGGGAGGTGTTTTCAGAAAGGCACTGAGTATTATAGCATTTGTTCCATTAAAATTCACCTCCAATGTGATCAGAAATAAGCAGACATAGACTCTGCCCTGACAGAAGGGAGTGTGGCGATCAGACAGCTGTAAGCGTGAAGCACAGGGACCCTGTAAAGTACAACCTAATTCCCCAGGACTCCTCCTCAGGGGTCAGGCAGACACCGAGGCCTCAGGCATCATCGTTAGCAATGTAATAACTTCACTTTCCAAGGAGGTAGTGCAAGCTGAGTTGTGGGAAAGGAATTGAAATCACTCATAGGTTAGGAGGTGGTGCACTGGACGGGGAATGGCTACCTGACCAGGATGGGTTGGGAGAACTAAGTGGCTTAAGAGACCAAAGGAGTAAACCATCAGACCTGGGAGAGTCCAGCGTAAAACAGATGAGGACGAGCTGAGAATCCACACCTAGCATCAGTGCCAAGCTCCTGGGTGGGTAGGTAGGCAGAGACATTTGGCAAGGAATCTCGGGGAGAAAAGACCAAATCCATGATTTCCAATCAAAGCAAGCTGTATTTTAGGGTGCACCCAGGACTGACCAGCTGGCTGTCTCATCCTGTCTGAATTTGAGCGAGCAGCCCCTGCCGGCCTCTTGAGGTCCTTTTTATAGACGAGATAAGGTAATTCACAGAAGCAAGAGAACTGGCTAATATGCATTTTTAGAAAGATACAGTGAAAGGGAAGGAAGAAAGGCATAAGGATATTATAAGTTGTGTAAAATGGGGGTCACGAGTTTTGTGTAGGTTGAAAAACATGTTTTGCAGTTTACATCAGATTTAAGAAACAGGAATTTACTCTCAACTATAAACAGAAACTTTAACTTGCATTGACTCAACACAGGACAAACAGATACTTATTCTTCAATGACAAACAAAAACCTTAACCTGCACAGGACAAACAGGAACTGCTTCTTAACTGCAAACAGAACCCTTAGCCTGCAGACTGTGGTGTTCCTGTTTTGGCCTCACAGTGGGTAGCAGAGCTGTGCGCTCAGGATGGGGCCTGATTTCACTGAAGCTTCGGTGGGTGCTGTTAGTAATCTGCATCTCCTGTAAAAAATTCTTTCAGCTGACCATACACTCCATCTGCTGAAGAAAAAGAATGCACACAGAAAACCAACACATATACTCATAAAGTGCTGTAATGCAATGAGCATCATAAACCATAAATACACAGCTGTGTCAGCATTTGTATTTTAAAAACACAAAAAATAAAAAAATAAATCCTAAAGGGTGATGTTGAAAGTAAGTATGGTTCGTGAGATCAAGACAGCGTCCTTATGAGGTCTAAAGCACAGAGGACCTGGGGGCAGATCTCCCCCTCATGCTCCTTCCATCCTGCAGAAGCTGGGGGTCATTAATGCCCATATGTCAGTCCCAGTCTCCACTGCTGCCGAGGACACATCTCGGTGACTTCCAGATACACACTGCTGTCAGTGGCACAGATGTGTACCCATTCCTATTGCAGGAGCTCTGTTTTCTGATGGCGGAACTGCCCAACCTACCAGAGTCCCTGGCCTGGCATTGGTACCAAGTAGAAGAACCCCTGATGCCTGCTCCTGGAAGCAGGAGAAGGGGAGACATTCTTCAGGGAGGTGGGGAGAAGAGAGCTTGCTCTTCCTTCACTTCATGCGGTGGAGGAAATCCCATCGTTGGGTTTCCGTTTCATACACACAGCAGTAAACTTGAACAGGGTCCCTCTTGTTTCCTCTCCTCCTCGGTTCAGAAGGTCCATGCTCTGGAATTCCTGGGTTTCAAGAACCTTGTGTACAGATCACCATGCTCAAGGTCTTCCTCCTTCCCTTAGAGTCCTGTGTGTGTAGCACCAGTAGTGACCAGAAGGCATCATCCATGAGCTTGTCTCCATGGTCAGAGCTCCAAGGCCTGGCTTTCCACCATATCCTGAGAACAGCGGCCACTTTACACAGAGGCCGGGTGCCTCCGGTCTTTCCTGGACATTTACCCTGGTTCCTTCTGTTGGTTTCCCAAAACAGAAGCCACGTTGATGATCTGAGTGGTGAATTATCCAGTCTAATGGCACGGAAATTAACAAGACTATGTCTTGAAGCCACCATCTGTCTCCACACCATGTACTTGTAGATGTTTATCAAGCTAAGAAGCCTGCCATATGTACAACATATTGTCCAAAGGAGAGGAAATACGCTCTTTTTTTTCCTAGAAAACTCCGGCATTGTGTGCAATGTTTTGTTCCCCCTGTTAGTTGGCCTTCTCCTCTTGTTACAGGTAAATCAAATGGCTATATCTCATTCATCGCTATTAGGTCTTCATAACAACGATTCGGAGTGGGTCATGCTTGTGTAATGTTAAGCCTCATTCTGCTAAGGATTTAATAACATCTTTCAAGTCTAATCTGTTCCTGCGTTTTTGCTTTACACACTAGCGTGTTTTAAAATGTCTTTTCAGGAGTGATCTACTCCAGTTTTCCTCCTTGTGGCTTTTGTTCAAGTTTCTCTAGCTGTTTGGAGCTCGTTTCCCATTCGTCTCCAGCGATCCTCTGAAAACACAGGCAGTATTATGTCACCTTGCACATAGTAATGCTTCAGCTTCTGGTCACCTCTGAATCATTCACCCCATCTCCATCCTGTCAACCCAAGCAATGCATCATCTCCTGAGCCTCCTCCTCTGGGAGTCCAATATCTGTTCTGAAGCTTTATCAGTCTGGGCTCCCCCATAGTCACCCATGAATCCCTGGTATTCCTTCACCAGCCTTTATGTTGATCCATGGCCCATAGGCCCCAGACTGTGTACACCATGGCCAATAGAATGTTCTGAATGCAGTTGCTAAGTGCTTCGGCCACAAAAAAGAGGAAACATGGGATGCTATGCTTAGGAAGACAGTTGACCCTCTCACATAAGTACACATGCATGCTGGTGTTTTAAACACAGAAAAGTAAAGTGTAGGGAGTCTACCAGATGATGATAAGACATTTGCATTGACCACCATCTTCTCCTACATCCTCATGGCAACAGCATTATTCAGGCATATGTTCATCCCCAAGTTAAAGAAAGGTAATTTGCCATTCGGTACTCAGGTTTCTGCTCTGGCATCTTCAGCTGTGTACTCCCTGCCAAGAAATGTCGTGTGGCGATACTTCTTGCCATTTCTACTGTGACATGGTCTCTGAACTTCTCCCAGACACTCCTGTCACCTGGTCCACCATATCCAGGATGTCAAAATGTCCCTAAGTTCAGTTTGTATTGCATGTTTTCCCCTCCCCCATCATCAGTAGCTATCTGTTATCCTTCAAAAGGAAATAAACTCTGCCGTAGGACATCAGTGAAAATCTTTGATAATATAAGTGGAATTGTCTTTCTTTAGGTCAGCAGTTCTCAACCTGTGGGTCACGACCCCTTGGGTCCTGCATATCATATATTTACATTACAATTCATAACAGTAGCAGAGTTATTGTTATAAAGTAGCAATGAAATAGTTGTTGTGGTTGGAGGGTCACCACGACAGGAGGAACTGTAGTAAAGGGTCACAGTATTAGGAAGGCTGAGAACCATTGCTTTAGATTTTTCTGTCACACATACTCTGCTGTGCTCCATAAATCTTTTATTCATGCTTCCTTGCCTCAGGGAAGCCAGCACCCTGAAGCCCCACATGCCCTGCAAGCCTCGGTCATAGCTGGCTTCTCCCCTGGGTCCTTCTTTAACAACCATGGTAGCAGTGAACTCATACCTTCATTAAGATGCACTTACTGCACCCCATAGAAAGTTCCAGTGCTCTTCCTTCCATTTCCCATGATGCTCAACAATGTCTCCTCCGTGCCAGAGATTTGCTAATTCCCATTGCTCAGTTAGTATCATTGTAAATTTGAAATCAGGCAGAAAGCTTGCTCTTGGGAATAAAGGCTGTCTGCTCTCCACGGTCCATCTGCAGGCATGCGAGAAAATTGCTGTCACAGATCACAGTAATATGTGAGGGTTTTAATCTGATCAAAGTGACTTTTTTTTCTTCTATATATTTCATCTTTCTTTATTTTCCCCATTTTGTTTTTAGAGGCAGAGTCTGCTCTCTTCAGTGCAGATTGGACTGGAACTTATTCTGCAGCCTCAGCCCTGTAATAGTAGCAATCCTCCTGCCTCAGCCTCCCAAGTGCTGAATTGCTTGTATATGCTACCAAGCCTGACTTCTTTTTTCTTCTTTAATGCTGCAGTTTGGCAGCCCACATGTTTGGCGAGCCTGTAGCCTGTCTCCTATAAATGCTCGTCTCTTACTTGTCCACTGTACTTAAGACCCAGGGTGGTACCTATTTCATGTTCTGTGAACATTTCTACACTTCTCTTTCAGGATGAAACTCACTTAAAATTTGATATGTAAAGGCACACATCCAATGTGTGACTCCATTACGAAGTGTTACCTGGTGGTTGGTTTAAATGTATGCAAGTCAAAGTGTCCAGCCCTGGTTAGCGCCTCACACGGAGGATATTTCTGTTCTGGCCCAGAGGGGTTGCGTCTAACTGAGCCCAACACCCTTCTCTTTAAAATGTTGCTTTTAGGGAGACTAGGGCAACAGCACTCAAAATCCATACTTCCTTCTTAAGAGTAAGGAGTAGCACCCCAACATTTGCAGCAGGACTCTCCCCCAAAGATGGGAAGGAATTCCCTCTCTGACTCTTTCTTTCTGGCTCTAGTTTCATGTGTCTGTGTTTGTAACAGAACATAAAAGCCAGGACATCACCAGAAACCCTAGGCAGCAGGTGCTACACCAAGCATTTTACTCCTTGGTGTGATCTTCTCACTGGCAACTTGTATCTGACCCAGTCACTGTCTGCTGCTTCTCACCTGACTGCTATGCCACACCCAGGTATCCTCTAGAGAGGATAATGTCTCCTGAAACATCTGTGCAGAAGTTGGTCCTGATGTTGGCCCAGGCTGGAGAGAATGGTTCCGAGCCTCCCCTAGCCCCAGGCAGGCACCTTTCCCTCCCCGGGATTCCTGTTCCTGCCTTTCCAGGGCCCAGGCTTCTTGGGTCTTCTGCCCTCCCTGACCTCCTCCCTTTTGCATCAGAGGCAGCAGGACCCGCTTCCTCCAGAGGTTAACACATCTTATAGGGCCTGGTGCCCCTTTCTCAGCTCTCTGCCCCAGACACCAGGCTTGCTCCTTCATCCTCTGACACACTGAGCTTTCTGCAGGCCTTGTTCTGCACTCTGAACTCCAAAAGGCCTTCTCTGTGTCCATCTGGCCTCACCCCCTTCCCTGATAAACTTCTAGAAAACACCATCTTCTCCGGAAAGCTGGCTTTCTTCATTTTCCATTCACCTCATAAAATTTTCCCTGAAGCGTCTCTCATAAAGCCATCAGCACCTCTTCATTCTCTGAGTGTTTCTATTCCGTCCTCATCACCCTTCTGATCCCTCGCCACATCCTGAGCCACAGTGAGGTGGCTCTGCTCTTCCTCTGTCCTCTGGCCTATTGTGCATCAGCTCCTGCCAACTCTGCAGCTCTCACGACATCCAGAATGTGCTGGCCCTCCTCACACCCTCTGCCGCCATGCAGACCCGCGGGCCTCCTTCTCTCCTGGGTCTTGTCATTTTCTTTAACTTACTGGAGAGCTCTGATCTCCATTTCTCTCTCAGATGCCAGGATATCCAGACTCCTTCCTCTCTAGGACTTCCTGTTCTTCCTGCCTATCTCCCTAAATACAGCAAACCAAAGGCTGAGGCCCACCCCACACTCTCTAAGAAGCACAGTAGTTGTCTCCCTTTCTGTTCCCCTTCCTGGTTTCAACCCACAAACTGACAGTGCCCCTGACCCACTGGCTTCCCTAGACACACCTACCATCTTGTGGTAAGGGAGATCAGCCACCTCTTTGTGACACTAGACAGATTAATCTGTGGCTGCCATGAGCAAGCTATGTCAGAAACATAGACGGACATACATGTGTCGTTCAGAGATTGCTTGGGGGTTTATTGAAGGGCAAGTAAACGCTCAAGCCACATCAGTGTTGTTTCCTTTAATCTGCCAGGTGCTTTTGATTTCATTTGACATTCATGGCATTGACAAGCACAGGATCTTTATCCACTCTTAATTGATATTAATACTGATGCTCAGACCTCATATTACATTTTGTATGACGATACCTAGACTACAGGATAGGGTCAAAGCAGAGCAGGACTCAAGGGCCCTCCTGAAGAAGGCAAAGACTGAAAGATGGCAGAGATGCTAAGAGAGTCCCTGCAGGTAGTTATATGTGGACAGAAAGACCCAGCTGCGGGCTGTCGAGGTGCAGGGCTGGTTCAAAACACTAAGCTGCTTCAAAGTATAGCACTGGCTCCAGGCTCAGAGCTGGATCCCAGAGGGAGTGCTGTTCAGTGGGCTGCATGAAGCAGTGGTGCCGTGCTGTGTTAGCTCAGGGACAGAAGCAGGAGTCCATCAACTATCAATCTCATGAAACATATGCCAGATGGTCTAACAGCAATAGTCACACAACGGACAGTAGGTACCTCCAGCCCAAGTCAGTGATGCAATGGAGGGGTTGCACCATCCTTTGGTTTGCTGTATTCAGTGAACCATACAATCTGGTT
Source organism: Grammomys surdaster (assembly GCF_004785775.1). Classification (NCBI taxonomy): domain Eukaryota; kingdom Metazoa; phylum Chordata; class Mammalia; order Rodentia; family Muridae; genus Grammomys; species Grammomys surdaster. The sequence continues at coordinate 1,282,628 of NW_021604663.1, read as the reverse complement.
TTTCTAACGTGGTTTTGATACACCCATGCATTCATGAGCTCCCGATTGAATTTGGAAAGTTGATAGGTGGTAATAATTTGTTTCCGTGAGTCATCATCTGTCATAGTTCATGCTGGGCAGAATGTTGTTCCCTCACACAAACATGAGCTAGTAGGGCCATCACTTCTACTCAAACAGGAAAAAACTGGTACTTTATAGAACTGAACCATTGTGGACCAGGAACCTCTGAAACACCTCAGAACTGCTGTTCTGAGCCATATGGAGCGACTTACACACAGCATGGCCTACCAGCACGGCATTGGTTTTATCGTCTTTTAAAAAGGTATAACAGTAGCTATCCCGTAGATTGTGAGGGCCACGTCAGTGGGTGGGACTCAAAGGATGCTGGAGCATTGCAGGCACAAACCCATCCTTACCAGGCCACTTTGGTCAAGTCTCCAACTAGCTACAGCCTCCCCTCACAGATGTGTCCCTCTGGGTAGCCAAAGTCCCTCAGAGCACTCCTGTCCTTCCACTGGCCCTCCATTTCTCCATCTTCTTTCTCAGAAATGCCCCACTTCCTGTTTGTCCCCACCAGCTGGACCTCAAGGTCGACTCAATGCCACCTTCTTGAGGAGTCACTTCAGGCTCCAAGAAGCCTCTGCTCACCCCACAAAGGGGATTTTAAAACTCAGAACTATCTCTCATTGTTTCTACTAGCACTCGGCATACGGTTCCAATCTGCGCTCCTAATGCACACTGTCCTTTCTCCTCTGTGACAGTGACCTTGACAATTGTGCCAGAGCTCATCCGCCTCACCTTCTCTAGTTTAGTGACTGGCATGGAGCAGGCAGTAAATACATTGGCGGAATTTATATTTTTCATAATGAACTTAATGAAAAATCATGATCAAAGAATATATTTATTACACATGGGTTTTATTATATTATTATCAGTTTAGTATTCATTCTGCCCTGGAAGTTTAAAAACCTATTTCAGAACTTCTCTTAAAATGATGATTTTGGGGGTGGTGAGATGGCTCAGTTGTTAAGAGCACTGACTGTTCTTCCAGAGGTCCTGAGTTCAATTCCCAGCAACCAAATGGTGGCTCACAACCATCTGTAACGGATCTGATGCCCTCTTCTGGTGTGTCTGAAGACAGCCACAGTGAACTCACTCACATACATGAAATAAATAAAATAAATCTTTAAAAAAAATGATGATTTTTGAAAGTAAATCTATCAAACTGTTTTGTTCCTGCAAGTTTCTATATCTCAAGAAAAAAGTCATGAGAGCTGAAAAGCGCTGAATGTTCTTTAACAAGGCACAGTTTGTTGAGTGCTTTGGACTTCTATTTGTAAGGAGATATAAAGAGCCTTTATCCTGAAGACGCGTTTGCTAGAACTGGAGCCTCCCATGCTCCTCCAGGACAAAATATTTGCTGTACTGCTTTTTGTTTTTTGTTTTCATTTTTGTTTTTTTTTTAATTCCTTGCTCTTTAGCCTGTTGTTTGAAATCTTACGTTTTTTAATGTGTTTCCGGGTAGAAAAGTGATAACAAATTCCATCGAATAGCAGGGCCCGCCCCCTCCCTCCCTCTGCCACACATACATAATGACGCCTGCCCATGTTCCCATCCTCATCACCAGAGTTTTGTTCCAGGACTGAAAAAGACAGCCTTCCACTAAACAAATAAGCTCTCCAGAGGGTGTGTTGTTCTCAGATTTTCCTGCGAATTACCATGAATCTCTGCCGTTGTATGGAGTGTCACAAGCACTTTTTTTTTTCCTCTCTGAAGAAAAGAAAAACGTGAAGAAAGCCCCTTGTTCTTTTCCAGCCCGATTCCTCTGCCTCTATTCAAGCCAGCACAAGTGTTTGTGGCTGTGTAAGGAAAGGTCTCGTTTGAAAAGGCCCGGCTACAAGCTGCGCCTGCCCACTCACGATGCTCTGTGGTGAAAGAATTTACACTGAGCTAACTTCTCACCTGAACTTAAATATTACCAATGCTGTATTTTCAAAGCAAGATATGAAATAAAAGCAATGTGTAAGAAATTCCTAGGCCTGTTCCCTAATACGATACCCTAATAAATGCTTACAAAGCCGTGCTTATACTTTTAAGCCCTTAGCATCTGCCCTGAATATGTCCTGAAGCCCACCGACTTTCCTCCTTAATTTCAGTTTATTTGGTTTAATGGTAGTTACTGAACATAAATGCCAAATTACGATGGCACTTTCCAGCTGTGTGTGGAACTTTATATTGTAAGTACCAATTTGTGAAGAAAGAATGCTTCCAGCTCAGTTCTCATCAGCATTAGGGGTTTCAGCAATTGCCAATTATTTTTCTAAATTACCTGTTTTAATTAAGTAAAATATTGTGAATTTAAGATTATGAAGTGTTCAAGCATTATTTCATCTTTAACTAATTACCAAGAAAAAGGAGACATATTTGGGAACCTTGTGGAGTGAAATGCTTTCTCTGTGACTTCAAGGCCTTAGTTTAAGGGAAGCAGTAAAATCCTTTCCTTAGGTCTGTCACCTATGTGGTCCCTGCAGAGGACATCCTGAGCTAATGTGGGTTCTAGTATGATGTAATAGGTTTTATATATTAGATGCTCGGATGGTAATGGTAATGCCCACTTGGCCATCTGAGTTTATCCGAGCTCTTCAGATGCACTCTCAGAAGGCTAGTGTCATTGGCCCACTCCCTGAAGTAAACCCCATGCCTAGACATTAGAAAGAAACCCTAATTGCACCTGCAGACATGGTTGACATGAGGGTTCACCTTTGACGTTGCCATCCCTAACTTGACGGTGGGTCAGCATCCTACTCCTCGCAGGATCCCATGCAGAAACAAGGAAAGCCAAGTAAGGCCACTCCAACATTCATCTGCAGGAAGGCGTCAGCACCATTGGCAACTGGCACCAACAACATGACTTTGAAAAATAATCACTTCATGCAGACTGTGACAGCCCGACAATGTCGTTTCCAGGCAGAAGTCTCAACTGTCTTCCGGGCAGTGTGTTCCTTGGTGTTCCTCCCCTTGAACACGGCCCATTATTAGTGCTTAGGTCCGTGTAAGCCACAGGTCAGGCAGGACTCCTGCTGGGCTGTGGCCATGAGTGCCAGCATCCTAGTGAAATAATCGTGCCATCTTGATGAGGTTGTTAGAGGACGATAAAGGCAAGTGGAAACAGTTTGTGACATTTATGGACACATTTCCACTTAGAATAACTTGTGTGTCTGCTGAGATGCTGGGGAGAAACTCCCCGCTGTGAGGAGCGGCTGCCTTGTGTTTTACTCTTCAGATTGAGGTTTAGCTTTTAAGCACAAGAGTGTAACAACAATCTCTATGCCTGTGACCACGGCAGGTGTGGTTGACTGTCCCGTGTATCTGCACCTGAAAGATGCCTAGGATAAGAAGCTCCAGGGAGCAGGGGGAGAGAAAAGGACCGTTTTATTGGATTTGTTTCATTCATCCACGTGATTCTGGAAATCTACTTGGAAAATTGTCCCGATGCGTATTTTAACTGAAACGCTACTTTTAGAGTTGTTTTCTAATCTATTCAGCAAGCAATTTTAGGTAATATGTTTTAAAATACAAAGGAAATGAATTTTGCCATTGTTTCCAACATAATCATAAGAACTCTTGGAGTTTCTAAAGTGGGAGTCTTTTGCATCATTTAGATCTGTGGCACTTGACAATCCCAAGCATCCAAAATGATACAGGCAAACTGGATGGATGGCCCAATTACACGCAATGGAAGTCAATAAAGATAAACGAAAGCCACTGTCTTGAACAGTAATAATCCTGTAAATAAAAGATAAGAAAGAAAACCAATTAGACTTCAGCATGCTGAAAAGATGAAGAGGTTTTGATGAGAGAAAACAGAGTACAGTCAGGAAAATAGCCAATCGCTTTGTGGCTAACCCAATTGCTACTGATACATGAGGCTAACCCCATCTCAGACAGCATGTTCTTAGCCATACCATGGGGCCAAACACAACCTGGACAGGTGACATGAATGATTATAAGCAATGGTCAGAAGATAAAGAGCATAAGACCTACTCAGGAAGCCAGTGTGACTTTGCATCCAGTGGTACTGTGTCTCCAGAAAGGAGGTGGACATTTGCGAGAATATGCAGAAGGAACATCCTGATGTTGACTCTTCCAAGTCCTCTCTGGGACACCTAGATCCAGGCCAACATAAACGGCAGCACCTTTAGCAGTTGGCCCTGGCATAGGCTTGTGGGAGGAGAGAGGCCAAAGAGAAACCATGGCAGTAGGCAGGATAGCATTGTGGCACAATTAGGCATAAACAGCAGGTCTGTTCAGGCAGCTCAGGGTGGTGCTCTGAGCACCATGGCTTCTGAGTCCATGGCTTCAGCCATGGTAGTTCACCAGCAGTCACTAGAACTCAGAGCCTTGCACATAAGGAGAAGCCATTTGCCATTGAGCTCTAGCTCCTGCCATTGCTAGGGACTCTTAGCCTCCAGTAACTGCACACCTGCACTGCATGTGTCAACCATAGTAGTAAATGCATGACTTTCATGGCCACGACCCATGTCCTACAGTCCTACATGTGACATACTACTGCCCTCAACAAATAAGGCTCAAAGCTTGCTAGAAGCTAGGTGCATGGATGCTCTTAAGTGCCCTGGAAGAAGCTAACACACACACACACACACACACACCTATTCACAGGACTTTTTTACATTTTCCCCCAATCCACCCTCCACTGTGAGGCCCCGGTCCGAGGACTCCTGTGCACTGGATTTTCTCTCTCCAGTCTCCCTTTCCAGCAATTTCGGTTGATTTTTCCATTGTCTAACAAATTTACAAAGCAGATGGCCTCAATCAGAACCCTTGTGTTGTCCTCCAGCTCTGGAGCCCAGCTGCCCAGAGCAGACCTGAGTGTATTAAAATCACAGGCCTCCAGAGTGCTCCTTTCCACAGTCCCTGTGCAAAGGTGCACATCCTTGCCTGGTCTAGCATCCGTCTGCTACACGGCCCTTCCCTGCAGCTGCAGAGCTGGCCACAGGACAGCCTTCAGACCCATTTTGCTCTCCTCCATTTTAAGGCCCACGGTAATTACATTAGCTCTTCCCAGATGATGGAGGCCCTCAGTATCTCAAGGCCGTGATGTACATAGGAATGTAGTCCCCTCTGCCATGTATGCGCCATGTTCATGGACTCCAGGAATTAGGCCAGGGGCTTGCATGCAGAGGGATGGAAATGATTCTGACTGCCACCCCATTACTAGAGTGGTCTTTCTAAAACACATCTTACCCTGCTACCTTTATTTACTACCTGCTACCAAATCTGGTGTTTCGAGGCCCCCATCCTCTGTGTCACAGCCTGTAACATCATCATTTAGGAAAGCACTCCCATGTATTTGTCGCATGACATCATGACACCGTGACACTGTGACACCCTGACATTGTGACAACACAGTCTTGTAGACTGCTCCGTAACTTTGTCTCCCTTTCTCTCCAGCCAGTGTTCGGCCCACGGGCAGCTTTGCTAGAGGTGGGACTGCACACTCTCTCCTCTGGTGCCAGTTCTGTCTGTCAGGGCCTCTGTCTTAGGCCTTCTCCTCCACTTCATTGGACCTTATTGGTCAGCATGGGGGAGGTCCCTCCCACTGGAAGGCAAGCCCTCAGGGGCAGTCTGGACTGTGACTGGACCCCAGCCTTTGGTGCAGTTACTATAAATGTCAGCTGTCAATGAAGGAGGAGACCTCAGGATGCAGAGCTGCTGCCCTGGCAAAGATGCTCCTGCCCCTCCTCCGACGGTACAGACCGGTCATCTGAAAGCTCGGTAAACTAGTCTCTCCTAATAGAGAGAAAAGACAAAGGCCAACCCTTTACTTATGCAGCCCACCAGATAATGAAACAAAACCACACCCCTCAGCTTGGGGTGCTCCATCAGCCCCTGTGCTCTGTCACCCCTCATCATTTGGGTCACTCTATGTTTCTGCCACGTCAGCTCTTCCTGGGTGTCAAAAGACGAATGGAAATAGGACCAATGAGGTAGAGTTTGCTCCTCGGTTGACAACTAATGGATATTGACAGCCAGAAAGACTAACCTAAGAGCTCGTGGAAGTAATCACGATTTCTAGAAAGGGCTGGACAAAATGCTGAGTTTTCACACCTGTACCTCTGTGGATACCATTGTCTGGGTTCCTCACCTGTACACAATGGTGTCCATAAAGCCATCAGTGTGAACACTGACTGCTTTGTGCTCTTGCTGTCCTCCACGTCACATCTGGAGGAGAAACCTGAAGCCCTGTGAAAGGGAGAAGGCCTAGCTAGCCTCAGCCTGCGTCCCCTCCCTCTGCAGAGTGGAACAGTGACTGTGTGGAAGCAGCTAAGGTGGAGAATTACAGAGATATCCAGGGGCGCCAGTCAGTGGGGGTGGGGAGGGTTTCAGGAACTGCCTGCCTGACTGATCTGGACCGCTGAGCCCCTTCCACCCAGCGTTACTTGTACCTTCCTACTGGAAGGAGCGTTTTGAGCCAAGGAACCCTTAAAGATCAAAGCCCCCATTTTTATGCAAATAGCCAAGAGCCATAAAACCTGAGAGAGAGGAGTCAGGAATACGAATTACAGCTGCAGGTGTCTCCGTGAAAGGTACAGGAAGCCCGTTTGTTATTCAGAATTTAACTCCTGACAATGACAGCTTTCTAAACTTGTGTTTAAAATTGTTTCTAAATGAGGAGAGGTATCAGCTACACTAACCCGGAACCTCATTGCCTATCTGAGGCACTATAGTATTTAGGAGACTTAAGTATGTGACTCCGAATGACATCTTATTAGGAAGTACTACCGCCTGGATGTACAGATACCTGCTCATAGGCCACAGACCCAGCCTTGAGGCTGAAAGTGGGACCCTGTCTCCATTTTTGGCTTAGAAGCCCATTTTGCATTCACTGTTTAGCAGAGAGTCTACACAAGAAACCACACCCAGCTCCTCCCTGGACACACCCTTCATAAGTCGCTTGGAGGCAAAACATTCCATGGCAAAGAAGCCACGTTAAATGCCATAAGCCTAGACTTTGGACCTCTGTGTGACCTCAGGCAACTTGGTGAATTTTTCAGAGCCCCTGTGGTTATTAGTGTGCTATGGGGAGGGTCTCATAGTAGGTTTTGTTGCCTTCAAGTGCTTGTGTGCCGTGTGTGTTCATGTGAGTGAGTCTGAGCATGGGTATCAGAAGATAATCTCCTGTGTCTTCTCTCATCTGCTCTTTTGTTTAGAGACCGTGTCTTCTCCTTTGCCACCATATTCAGCAAGCTAGCTGGCTCACCAACTTCATGGGTTTTCCTGTCTCTGCCTCCCATCTTGCTGAGCAAGGCTGCCAGACTCACCCCTTCTCACCTCTGTGGTCAGTGTCAGCCCAGGATACATTTTATAAAGAGTTTAACTTTCACATCTCTCTGGCATTTGGGTGGGGTTTTTAATCCTGTTATTTTCCTCTGTAAAAATTAAGAACTTGATATGTCCACAAAAGAAGCTGCCGGCCCTTACTATAATTGTATCTGTATGGTCTTTAAAGGAAATTAGTGTTGAATGTCTAGGGAAAGAGTTCTGGTCTCAGTCCTTGCCGTTCAGACCCTCACTGCTCCTGTCTCGCTCAGCCTTGTGGTCAGTGTTCAACACAACGCGCTTTCCCTTACATTCCTTCCATAAAGTATCTTGTTGGCTTTTGTAAAGTCGGTGGTGACATTGATCAGATTATTTAGCCTCCCTGGGTTTTTCTGCAAAACCAAGAGTATTAACTGTTCTCTGGAGTTGCTTCATCAGCAATATTCTAGAGGAATGCTCAAGTGTGTGGAAGGATTCCAGAGACAGAACTCCTGCATTCTCCTGGCAGTGTTGAATACTTCCCTCCCTCTTCTGGTGACTCCATCCCTGCTGTATCACAGAGGTTCCTACTCTGCCTTTCCATCCCCACCCCACCTCCATCTCTCTCAGAGACAGCCCTGCTTGGTCCTACAGGGTTTTGGTGCAGCCTTTATATATCTTAAGTTGCTTCTCACAGCAACTATATCTAAAATCCATTATGAGATTAGAGGCCACAAATAAAAAAAAATCACTGTGCATCTAGGAGCCCTCTGCCTGACTGCCATGAGCCATCACCAGCATTTAGCAGCACTGTAATTTGACGCGGTTTCTGACTTTGACAGCATCACCGCTTCTAGAAAACTTACTAAAGATTCTGCAGCTATTTTAACAATCAGGAAACCATCATGAAAATATATCTGTTCATAACAAAAATCTATCTCCTGCGAGACCGTCCAGACTAAATAATAACGCCCCAGTCAGCACACCGTCTGCTCCTACGTCGCCTTGTTGAGTATGCCCTAGGTATTTAATTTACCACAGAACAAGCAAAAATATATTTGTATTCATTTTCATGCCAAGTTTCACAAGTCACCAGGACTTAAAATAATGGAGGTTCTGACCTGCAGGTGAATAATTTGTTTTTTCTACTTCCATACGCTGTACTCATGAAAATACCTTGATTAATTAATAAATGGCTTTGTACTAAATCTCAACAAAATCGCTGTTTTGTAGAAGCTTGAATTGCCACACACGCAGTACTGACATCACATGGGAAAGTCAGGTATTTTAATGATGAAGTTAAACAGTTATTTCGCCCATAATTCCATTCCAACCCCAATTCAGAGTTGCTGAACCCAAGGCTGCTGGGAAGAGTCAGCTTCATCTCCCCTCAGAGCCTGTGGGAACACACTCCCCTCCTTGGATGGGTTCCCAGCGCAATCCTATCTTCCTTTTCTTCTCTCCCCCAATTAGGCATCTGAGCATCCTGCCAGAGCTCATCTTCCTGGCTCACCTCGCTTCTTCAGCAGCACTTGGTGCAGATGAGGCCACTGAAGTGGCAGCCAGCCTTACAGCTGCAAAGGAAAGAAGGGCCTTTCAGAGCACCACAGCTTACCTTCTGCATGGTGGTTGTATCTCGGGGCTCAGAGCTCTGCGTCATCCGGAGTTTGTTCTGACTCTTCACACCTGACTTCCTTCATCCTTGCTGTTTGGTCAGCTTCTCCCCGACCCATGAAATCTCCTTTTCCATTTCTCCTACACATGCCATACTAGCATGCTTTTTTAAATTATTTCTTTTAGTTTTTGAAATTATAATTACATCATTCCCTTGTCCCTTTCCTCCTTCCAAACCCACCCATATACCCCCCACTTGCTCTCTTTCAAACTAATGGCCTCTTTTTCATTTGTTATTGTTGCACACTATATGTATATGTGTATATGCATATACACATGTATGTATACATATATTTGCCTAAATATAACCTGCTTAGTCTGTATAATGTTAGTTGTATGTATGGATTTAGGACTGACTGTTTGGTACTAGATAACCATTTGCTGTGCTATTCCCCCAGGGAAGACACTTTATTTCTCCAGCTCTTGGAGTTCCTTAGCTGCCTGTAGTTCTTCTAGGCTTGATGCCTTCTGAGCTCTGCCCTTCCACCCAATACCCTCAGCATCTATGGTTGTTGTCCATTCTGCTCACGATTAGGCACCCATGGTGATGAGATTTAATGGATGCCACTTCTCACATTCCTAGGAGACACAATTGAGCAGCAAACTCCCTGATCCTCTGACTCTTGCTGTCTTTCCACCTTGTCTTTCAGCCCCATCTTCCACGATGCTCCTGTGCCGTAGTCACAAGAGTGTCATGTAGACGTATCTACTGGGACTAGGCTCCACAACGATTTGATATCTAGTTGTAATCTTCTGTAATCTTCTCTGTTGCAAACAGAAGTTTCCTTGATAGGGCAGGGGACTACAGTTCCCGTGGGTATAAGGATGAATATTTGGACTGTAGTTAGGGATTATGACAGTCTGGTCTCTTTTATGACATTTTTTAAGGTTTATTCACTTTCAATTTTTCATGCAGTGGCTGGACTATTTCTGGGGTGTGCCTGATTTTCTTTCTTGACCTTTTTTTTCCAGTTAACTCAGGCCCTTGAAGAAAATTGTCTGTTAGGAAATACGGATGCACCCATTCATGAAAACTAAATAGATTCCTTCCTATGGGTCTATACATGTAACCAGTTCATTAACAACAATTTCATAGTTTGTATTTTGCTTGAACGTGTGTATTTTGTAGATTTGTGCAAATATATCTGAACAATACTATCTTAAAAATAGGACGACCATTCTTCTCGGTATCTACCCTGTCCCATCAGTGCCCTCACGACTGAGAGGTTGGCTAGCAAGATCTGCACCTTATTCTCTAATTTGCCTTGGAAGCCCTAAAACATCAAGTGGGTGAGGTGCCTCTGAGACTAATAACTAGTACTGCCTGGCATTCCAGTGGGAGTCATCAAAAGCTACATGAGACTCAAAACCCAACACTGCTCCACTGGAACTCAGAAAGAAATTGTAAGTGTAGACACATGTTTGCTTTGACCATAACAGTTGTATCTCCTCTAATGTGGGAATGAAATTATAAAGAAGCCAGTTGATTGCAACAGGCTGGAAGTACAGCTGCCGGAGAACGTTTCCCTGGAGGGTAAAGTCCAAGTCCCTGGGAGAAATGGAAAACTCCATCAATAGTAAACATTTCTTGTGCTGGAATCTCTACCACATGGGCTGAACTGAGGAAAAGCTGGGGGACATTGGCTAACTGCTCGACTCCATCCCAGACAGGAGAGCCACATCTTGGCAGGTGGTGACCTACAAAAACGAACCTCTGCTGGGAAGGGGACAGTTAGGAAGAAGTGAAGGGTGATGTTGGAAATCCGGCCTTATTTTCAGTGTGGCTTCGGATATATTCAGACTTTATAGGACCATGGTCCTCAATCCTAAATGTGTGTTGAAGTCACATGAGAAATCTTCAAAGTTCTGCCACTGACCTCCTGTTCCCGCTTGTGCAGTAACCCCAATCCCTGTCAAATGCCTCCAGGTAACCCAAGTCTCGTGAGTTCCAACGCAGCCCTTTCAGCTCTTGCTCAGCTTCTGCCAATCCCCCCTCTTCTGCTCTCTCTCTAGTCCCACAAGAGAGGAGACTCAGCTACCAGAGGAGTGGGCAGTGCTGACCGACTTAGGTCCTCAGGTCATGCATGCTACCCGGGCCGAGGCTCTCCCACTGTCTGGCCCACAGATATCCGGGCTGCCATCTGAAGCTCAGCCTGCTGTGGACACTGGCCAAGCCTCCTGAGTGTTGCTAATGTCCATCCCAAGCTAAGATCCAGGCAGCAGGATCAGCCAGGCAAGGTGCCTGGGGCCAGATTCCAGCACTACCAGAGCTAGACAGCAGTCAAGATGCTATCAAAGCAGGGGAGGGCTTTCTCTACCACAAACTCTGAAACTCAGGGTTCAGAGGTGATGGAGATTTGATAGCCAACAGGTGGGCTGCACAGAGCCAGCACCACTGCAAGATCCACTGGACCGACATGGTCATCCACTGAACTCAGCTGAGAGCAAGTTTCCTTAAGACATGAGCACAACTTCACCCACAGATGCAGCATACCAGTGACTCAAACAAGGGATGTGAGGAATAAGGGCCCTGTGCTTCCTGCCTGTGCAATCATTGGACCTGCCCTGGACACACATGCCACTGTGTGGTTTGAAGTTCCCACACAGGGGTTTTCAGCCACGCCCACACTCCCTTGCCATCCAACTACTTTCTCGCCGGCTCCAGCTCTTAGCTAGTTTTAAATTCTGAGTGTTTCTTGGTATAAAAATATTATTCTCTGTGCTGTCTAGTTGGTGTTATGTTGAACCTCACTTTCCCATTTATAAATTTAGAACTGGATAGCTCAAAAAATGTTCTAGTATCATAATAAATGTTAAATTTTATAAGAGAGTTTATACTAAAATAAATGTGGGCCTTCAGCCTGAATTCCCTTTGGTGTGAGCAGTAGCTCTTATTATAAAACGCAAGGGTTGGTAAATAATTACAAAACTAAATTTTCAAAGAAAGACAAAATTTATAGGCACAGGCTATGCTACTGTATTTTATTGTTAAATCGATGCTGTGACTTAGTTTTCAAGTTGCCTCGAATCTAACACCACCCTTCCCAGAGGGGCAAAAACTACTTAAGTGGGAGGTGTTTCAGAAAGTTCCTTCTCCTTTTCCTGTTCTCACACCTAATTGTAAAATTCCAGACCAAAAAAAAAAAAGTTTGGTTTTATAGAATTTTTTTTTAAAAGACATGTAACTACACATTTATAAAAACACTTAAGGCCACACTGTGAGAAGGTAACTGGGAGGCAAGAATTGGGTCACAGTGACAAACTAGTGTTTGTTTCTGTTCGTCCTTGCTCCACAGTTACCTTAATCCTCAAATCCCTCCAAATAGCTCAGTCAAGTGTGGCAGCCTGGTCCTCACACCGTCTGCTTCTTCAGCTGCTGCTTTGCTCTCCTGCTCCAGTCAGTGGAGAAGTGTCCTGTGAACCGACCACGCCATCCCAGTCTTTGCACTGCCCAATGCAACTCTGCCTTGACTGCTGGCCGTGCCTCTGAGTCCAGTGGCTGGTCTCTGGGCCCCAGGGATGAAGACAACTGTCCCAGCTGCCTATTTGGGTTAGGGGTCTGCAAAGGCCAGAAATCAGAGCTGTCCTCAGAGTCCCCAGGACCAGTCACCTCCACAGGGCTTTTGGAACTGAATGACAAAACCCAGAGTTAACAAAGGCCATGGGGGTCAGCTTTGTGGTTGTTCCACATGGGATCTGTCTTGCCTGATGTCAGACCCTAGGGAAGTAGATGGGCCGTGTAGCTTAGAGACAGGAAACTAGATATCAGTCCTGCTTTAGAGTTCTCTTTTGGGTACATAAGGGATGCTAAGGTCCCCAGTTGTTGCGAAAGTAAGGATCCCTCATCCCTAACTCCAAGGCCTCAGCTGACCAGGAGCCAACTGTGCACATTGAAAAGAGTTTCAGACTCATGTGGAACATTGCGAATGGGAGTCTATAAAGTGCCTGGTGGAGGGAAACTCTGAAGGGTGGCTGGGACTTCTGGAGAAAGTACAGTAATGTCAGTCCAGGCTGGGGACAGCCGAGAAAAGACAGAGACAAAGAGGGCATGGCCTTGTTCAGAAGTCCTGACTCCTTATACACACCCACCATGCAGGCAGGGACCATGAGGGATCTGGGGTGAAGGAGGACGAACAGCCATCAGGAATCATGGGAGAGGTTGGTAGAAACAGGGACTCACATGAAGGTACACTGCTGGCAGAGAGCGCTTAGTAGTACTGGGTTCCAGAAATACATCCTAAAAGGGACAAAGCTTCAGTCTTAATGATGCTACTTCCCCATGGGGAAGACACACCAGGACTCCAGAGCCCTGCATCACTGAAGCCGCTGGGTGTTAGGGAGAGCGCTGGAGAATTGGCTAAGGGCAGCAGATAAGGAACGTTATGTTCAGTCCAGGTGTCCCTGAGGTTTTGAGAGTTAAGGCTTCAAGGCTTGTCCCATGTCTTAGTCAGGGTGACTATTTCTGTGAAAAAACACCATGATCAAAAGCAACTTAAGGAGGAAATATTTTAGTTGGCTTACAATTCCACATCTCAGTCCATCATCAAAAACAGGAACTCAAGCAGGAACCTGGAGGCAGGAGCTGATTCAGAGGCCATGGAGGAGTGCTGCTTAATGACTTGCTCCCCATGGCTTGCTCAACCTGCTTTCCTGTAGAGCCAAGACTTCCAGCCCAGGGGTGGTAACAGCCACAATGGGCTGGGCCTTCCCAGATCAGTCTCTAAGAAAATGCCCTACAGGCTTGCCTGCAGCCTGATCGTAAGCACTCCTTTTCTCCTTTGAGATTCCTTCCTCTCAAGGGACTCTAGCTTGTGGCAAGTTGACAGTAAAGCTAGCTAGCACAGCACAGCAAAGTCCAACTGATAGGAAAGACAGGGCACAGCCATCTCTGCAGAGCCCTGGAGAAGGGGTTGGGAAGCGCTCCCTGGGAAACTAACTGTAGGACAGGGGAGAAGAGAAAGGGGGACAGCATGAAGGGGCTTCAGGGGATCAGCGCCCCATTAGCTTACTTGTACAAATACTGTTTTAAGTCCTAAATGGGCTGGGGAGGGAGGGACTACTTTAATACAATGCAAGTTTTCTTATTTGAAGTTTTTACTCGTTTCGCTAAGAAACCCCATTGATTCGATGGCAACACAAACTGAATGTAAAAGAAATGCCTGTGTGGGTAACACGGGGGCTCCTTGGCCATGGTGGCTGGAGTGGGTCCCAGGACGGCCTTGCTCTGTGAGGGGCATGTGAGAGCGTTTGTGCTGCTTTCCTGTGCATCTGGCAGGGCAACAGTGGCTCTGTCTTCTCCCAGGCTGTCTGCGCTGACTGCTTTGCCTGTTCCATTTGCCCTGCCCAACAAACACGACAAGATCAACAACAAAAATGTAGATTCGAATCAACCCTTTATTTCGGCATCAGTGAAAGGATTATTTAGTTAATTAGTATATTGATAGCCCCAAACTGCTCACTGCGCCAAGTTATTAAGAATAGGCGGGCGAGGGGCAGATTAAACTTTGGATCACCTGTTCCTTCGGGCAAAACACATCAAGCAAATTGACTGCAACCAAATGTCATATTATTTACATGGCGTGCACAATTTGTTTTCTAAAAATGTGCTCCAGAAAAAAGATGTGAGTTTGCTCTTAAGCATATAATGGGCCCCACTTAATAACAAACCTCTCTTATATACCCTTCTCTATAATTAAATCATATGGAAAAATGTCACAAAGCAAAATAAAATGTATTTATTTCAGCCATATCTTCCCACAGCACGACATGAAATCTGAAAAAAGAATCACTAAGCATTTTTCTGCCATCTGTGCTGGTAGGGCATACGTCTCCAAGCCTGTCACTGTAAAATATTCCATTTCGAATTAAGCATAGTCTTCTTATTACTATCTAGTGTCTGGCTGGATGAGCACAAAATCAGACAGAATTCCTTAACTGACACAATATTTTTCCCTTCTTACTTGTTATTTTGTAGCAAAAGCCAGTCTGCCATAATGCCTTTTTCTGAACTTGCATGGCACCAAAAGAGCGAAACCATTAACAAAACTTCATTTGTTAAAATCTCCATGCCATTTCAACAGAAAAATAAAAAGAGTTGCAGTATTATCTGACAGTTAAAAATTGCAGTTTCTCCTAAGCACAGCGTGTATCCCTGTGACAACGTGGCCCCTGTGCTGGGTGAGCCTGGTAATCCCCCTGTTGCTGTTAGCTTAGGAAGCACCAAGTTCTGGTTCTGTCTCTCGACGGATCAGACAAATCCTAAGGGTTATGCTTGCTTGGCTGGACTGTGGCTAAAACTTCCAAGTACTTAAAGGGATTTTTTTTCCTCCTGTAGTCAGTGAAGATCCTTTTACATCTTATTTGTGAGACATGAAGCCCTACCCAGTCTTCCTGGGCCACTTATTTGGTCCAGGAAAGTGTCCAGGCTAAACACCAAGCAGGACATATCTTTGATCACTAAGGTTCCCTGAGCTGTTGTCTGGCATGCTGTTGTTTCCAGTCTCACTCATAGTGATGCAATGGTCCAATTCCAAGCAAAAAACACTGGAATCTACTGCTCATCTGTTTTCCCTAGTCCAGAGCATTCATATTAAAAGTTCCAACCCCCTTAAATTAATGAAGTATAGTTTACTTGAGAAGAATTTCAGATAAAATTGTATCATTTTGATCATGATGATGCAGGCAAATTATGGTTTTGCTGAAAGTGGAAACACTGTACATTATTTAATTTGTCACAGAGTAAAGGGCTACATTCACATAACAAACTATCTTAATTCTGTCCAAAACTCTAAGAAGATGAAAGTTTCCTAGTTTTTCAAGATCCACTCTTTCTTTAGTGTTTAAAATATTTTAGTAATAGTTTTGTTGGATCATACCCCCAGTTTGCATATAATAATTGCATATTTTATGGGATATAAGGTGGTGGTTTTTCCTTGTATGTACACATGTCAAAGTCAAAGCTGGGTCAGCAGGTCTGCCATGTCTGCCTAGTCACACCATAGCCCTTTCTCCACAGTGAGAACACTGCTTCATCTTTGTCCATCCCCAGCAAAGGAAAACGGACCCTTGGAATGATTTTTAAGCATGCAGTATTTTGTGATCATCTGTGCAGACACCTACCCCAGAGCTCACTCCTCTGTCACTAGCTCGCTGCCTATTCACAGTTCTTTGTGCATCCCTCCCATGCTTCCAGCCTCCTGTTACTGATGCACCCTTGATTCCTGTGGGAGCAGTGTTTCAGCCTCCACATATTAGCATGATTGTATGACACTTGGCTCTCTGTGTCCTCCAATTCCATCTCTGTTCTTACACATCTTACACATAGCAGGATTTCATCCCTTTTTTGTAGCCAAATAGTATCCCATTTGTTTCCTATGTGTGTGTGTATATATGTGTGTGTGTGTGTGTAAATATTTATCAGAGAATTGTATGTATCTTTTGCTCGTATTTACTGTCTCCTCCAACTGTTCCCAGCTCTATACCCTCTTCTCAAACCATTCATCTTTGTTTAATTTTAAACCCATCAAGACCAGTTTGTGCTGCCCGAATATCCTTGGATATGTAGCCTGCCACTGGGGCTAGAAGGATTTACCAGGGGCTACACTCCTGGAGAAAACTGATTGTTCCTCTCCCAGGAACTAACAATTGCCAATAGCTCCTCAGCCATAGGAAGGATTCATTTCTCTCTCACCTCCCCTCTGCATGCTGGTGTTTGGTCTGGCTTGGGCCTGCATTGGTCTGATGCATGCTACCCTAACTGTGAGTTCAAATGTACAGCTTTGTGTCTAGGTGATACAATTTTTTTGTAGCCATCTACCACCTATAACTTGTATGTTCTTTCTTCTCGCTCATCCTCAATGATCCAGGAGCCTTGGGAGGAGAGGTGGAGTATACATGCTCCATTTGGGGCTGAGAATTCTTTAGTGTCTCCTATTCTCTGCAGCTTGGCCAGTTGTGGGTCTCTATGTTAATCACCATCTGCTGCAAATAGAAGCTTCTTTGATGAGGGTTGAAGATGCATTGATCTATGATTGTAGCAGTCATTACAAGTCACTTTAGTATCATGTGTATTTAGTAGAATAGTCATAGCAGGTTCTTCCCTAGGATATAGAACACATCTAACCATAGGTTCTTTGGCTTCAATAGTATTTTCAGGTATGGTCCTCATCCTGTGGAGCCAGCCTTAAATCCAATCTGAGAGTGGTTGGTTGCTCCCCTGGCAGGCATGCCACTATTGCATCGATGCTCGTGTCTTGCTGGTCATTGCTGTAGTTGTAAGGCTAACTCATGGGCAAAGTTGATGACTGCATTTCCCCTCTGGCATCATGAACTGCACCTTCCTGCCCTATGAAGACTAGCTCGGAGGGTGAAGCTTCTAGGTGTTTACCTGCTTGATTTCCCCATGTTCTATAACTCAAGAATGTGGCATCTTCAGCAAGAGGATCTTACCCTCAGTTTATGGAGGGTAATCCACATGTTTGGTGATATCCTATGATGTTTGGGGTTCTGTGGAACCTCACAGGGCAACAATTCCAAAAGAAGTGTCTCATCCATGGTTCTGGGTTTTTTATTTATTAGCTTGTATTATGTGGTTGGTATATTGTGCTGATATAGAGTAACTGTGTGTGTGTGTGTGTGTGTGTCTGTGTCTGTGTGTGTGTGTGTGTGTGTACATGTGCAAGCTTCTATAGTGATAAGTTTCCATATGACTTTCACAAAAAATGTTTGTTACTTCTCTCTCCTCATACTTACTCCTCTACCCCAACCCCAGTTTAACCTTTCCTGTTCCATTATGTCCTATTAACCCTTTATACCATTGTGTTCTATTTTTTCTTCCTGAAAATTCTCTCTCCATGGCTCCTAAGCAATTCTTTGGTCTCTACAAGTATTTCTAATAAAACACAGGCATCTGAAGATTCAAAGCTAACACCCACAAGTAAGAGAAAATGTGACATTTGTCTTTCTGGGCCTGGTTTACCTCACTCAGAATGATTGTTTCCAGCTCCATTTGTTTACTCTCAAATTTCATTTTTCTTAATATCTGAACAATATCCCCTTGGGTAAACATATCACACTTTCACAGTCCATTCATCTGTTGATAAATATCTAGATTGCTTTCACTTGTTAGCTATTCTGAGAAGAGAAACCATGAACGTGGCTGCACAGGTATCTCCACAGAAGAATATAAAAGCTTTTAGGTATATACCCTAGAGCACTACAGCTGGGTCATATGGTAGGACTATTTTTCGATTTTTCAGGAGCCTCAGACCAATTTCCACAGTGGTCCTACCAGTTTACTCTTCCAACAGCAGAGTGCAGTGTCCATCTTCCCACATCCACAGGAGCATTTGTTGATTTTTTCCTTTGTGTCTTTTCCATTCTAACCCTCTGTCAGGTTACTTCCCATTCGGAGGGCTGCCTCTTTGCTTGAGTGATGGTATTCTTCAATATATAGAAACTTTAGTTTCATGAGGTCTAAAATAGTTGTTTTTGATGCCTGTGTTACTAGGGTCCTGTCCAGAAAGCCCTTTTGTAGCCCAGCAAGTTCACAGCTATTCTGTACTTTCTCTGTGATTTGGAGTTGAGTTTTGTGCGAGGAGAGATAAGGATTAAGTTTCATTCTTCTACAGGTAGCAGTGCCCCTAGATTACTGTTGTTGAAGATGCCGACTTTTCTCCGGTGTATATATAGCAAACATTCTTCATTAGTTCATCATTTGATGGTGATTGTAAATGGTGCTACAATGAAGGTGGGGTGCAGATGCCTCGTGGAAATACATGTTTTGCTTCCTGTAGGTATGTTTCTAGTTGTATAATTACTGGGCCACACAATTACTCTATTTTTAAATTTCATTGTGTATGTGGGGGGGTGCATATGTCATAGTATGTGTGCCAGGATACAAATGTAGAGGTCAGAGGACATCTCTCTTACCATGGGTTCAAACTTGGGCTGTCAGGCTCAAACAGGAGCATCCCCTACCAAGCAATCTTGGTGGTCCTATTTGTAGTTGGAGGGGAGCTCCATGATATTTTCTGCAATGGTTGGCTAATATACATTCCCAGCAGAAGCCTGTGATGATAATGAGTTATTCACTCCCCTGCTTCCAGGTTGTCACCAGCTCTCATTCTTTGACTTAGCCATCCTCACTGCCATTAGGTGACCTCTCACTGTTGCCTTTATTTCTGTGTCTGTAATGACTGGGAT
>NW_021604663.1:1255931-1258431 GCF_004785775.1 Grammomys surdaster | reverse complement strand
ACCTCTGCTCTTAGTTAGCCCAGAAGATTCTGTGCCCACAGAGTGGGCTGACCTTCACTTCAGATATAATTCTCCAAATGCAAGCTACCAAAAATACAAGGAAAATAAACGGGAATTTGTTGTCCTTAGTTACAAGAAACTCCACTTTGCTTAGGTAGCAGAATACGCAGCAAGGAACCTCCAGAGAAAACCTCCTTGACCTGGTCATGGGGTGATTTTTTTTAAATCATTTATTTGTGTGTACATATACACACGTTCTCACACACACGTGCACGCACACATACACACTCAACACTTATGCAAATCTACATTACAGCTATTTCTGATTTGTCTTAGAGGTGGACTGAGGGGAATTTTATGTAATACTGTTAATAAGCTTGACTTCTTGCTTCCTTCTCTGAGCTGGGTCTGAAACACATACTAGGTTTTCCATAGGAGTCAAGTAAGCTACGAATTTGAGAGGAGAGGGTGCAGAGTCCAAGGCCAACCCCTGGTCCTAGAGCTGTGTGATCTCTAGAAAAATCCCAAGTTTGGTTGTTTTTTTTTTTTTTGGGTGGGGGTCTTGTTGTTGTTGCTGTTGTTTACCGAAGTTCCTAATTTGTGCAACAGTTAGACTTCAACATAACCGTAAATTTGACCTGATCGTTTCAAGTCTAGGAATAAAAACGTAAACAAAGACAGGAGACTTATGTTCTTAGACACCGTGACCTTTCTTAAACGATAGTGTAAGCATTGAAATAAGTTACTTACTCACTAATGTGGATATTGTTAGGTGGAAAGTCAGTTTGTTCAGATGAAGGAAGATTGTGAGTATTTAAGTGAGTTAAGAGTAGTTAAGACTAGGAGAGAAACCATCCTGGAAAATCCAGAGGGGGGGGGGGAAAACACGGTGCTGGAACATATAAAATAAAATCTTAACTATGTGCTGGTGAGAAAGTGTATTTGTGTGTATGTTAAACACATGCAAAGGTCAGTAAATATACATAATATACATAAATAGCCAAAATAGCAGCCTAGCCTAATCTTCACAGGAAGTACAGGAGGGAGACCACTCTCTCTCCACCCTTGATATGTGAAGAAATGGTAGCTCGTGAAGACAGGAGTACAGCTGGTTAGCTGCAGAGCTGAAGTAGCTAACTAGGAGCAGCCATATTCTTCAAAATCAAGTGACTAAAGCCTCTGTTTAACCCTCCTCTGAAGCCCTGTCCCACCCCTTTCCTCATCTTTGTTATGTGGAGTTACCTCATGCTCCCAGCTCAGTTTCCCAAGGAGGTGATCCAGGGACAACAGACACCCTGGTTCCACCGTTTATTAAAACTGAAGGGATGGGCATCACGGTGGGAGGCTCTGGAGGCTCCCAGAAGCCAGATGCCTGTGCAGATAATGTTGGAAATTAGATGAACCACCATTGGGGTACTTCCTGGGGAACAAGAAACACTAAGTGTCATAGTGTGTGTCTATTGCAAGTTAAGCCAGGGTTTCCTGAGGCATGGTCCATGCCGTCCTCAAATATAAAGGAGCATTGAGCTACAGGGCCGCCAAGCATCAGGAAGCGAACGGTGCTTCCCGCGTGCCCTCCTCCACCCACAGTTACAACGCAGCACACAGCTTCAGGGTCAGAGAGGAAAAGAGGATAAACGGGCCTTTTAGACCTTGAATTTCCAGTCTGTCGCTGGAATAATTTGTGACATAAACCACAGAATGCGTCTCTGCTCTCTGGCTCTTGGTCCAGGTAAAAGGTCTATTTTCTTTATTTCTGAATAGTTATCTAATTCAGAGGTCAGAGCTTCTAAGTCAAAATAACCTTATTCGAAGAAATAACAAAACGTGATTAGATCAGTTAAATTGGTGGTAAAATGTCATCTGTCCCCTTTCCTGCCCTCAGGCACATGCACCCAGCCTTGCTTCTCCCCCAGGCAGTCAGTCCAGCCTCATCCTAGACACAGCGACCTCAGAGCCGGTATGCCCAGGCTGCTGGGCTTCCGTCCTGCTTACAGTTGCTTCTGTAAAAGCTGTTATGACCTCTGGTTTAATTCCAAACATATAAAGCCTTCTGATTTCTAAATCAGTGTCAGTCTGCCAATGAATGGAAGGCACGGGTCTAACAAGGAGGTGAAAGGGCATGCTCACCCACACAGCCGAAAACGTCCCGTCGGGGCTCTGCCTGGTTTTCTGTTGTCATTTGTTTTGTTTCGTTGACATTTGTGATTTATAATTTACAGCAGCAGTTCTCAACCTGTGGCTTCACAGGAGTTGCCCAAGACCATCAGAAGACAAATGTTTATATTACAATTTATAACACTAGCAAGATTACAGTTTTGAAATAGGAACAAAAATTTATAGTTAGGAATGGGGGGGTCACTACATCATGAGGAACTGTATTAAAGGGTACAGCATTAGGAAGGTTGAGAACCACTGATTTAGAGGATTTCTGTTGAAGGGTCGCCAAATTACAAGACGCTATGCTGGGTATGAAAAGGAAGACGATAGGAGCAGAGAG
>NW_021604663.1:1248585-1255831 GCF_004785775.1 Grammomys surdaster | reverse complement strand
GGAGGAGGGGAGGGGGAGACAGGAATGAGGGGCTAAGAGAAGTTCTTGTCCTTAGAGATATCACACTGTATAAAAGTACCAAGAGACCCACCTAAACAGAACATTCCTGGAGCCTGGACTGAAACTGAGAACGTTCATGCATCTCACTTGACTGTGAACCCTATGCAGCTGGGAGACATGTACTCTAGACTATGTAAATCAAGCCTCTGAACCTCCACCATACATTTGGAGCTGGGCCACCTTGTTCCCGTGGTGAGCTGGAGAGAAAGGCCAAAGGTGGTAAGGGTCCCGCCCTTCCTCTCTGACTTTTGTGACTGGCTAAACCATCGCCTAGGACCTGTAGTGGCGCCAGGGCGCAAACTCCTCACCCAATCTTCATTTGAGAAGTAGCAGATCTCTGTCACAGATCTTGCACACCCTATGTCTATGCCTGGATACCATCCCAACCATGGAGTATATATACTATCCCCTCATCCCTTGAAGGCAGGGTTCATCTGTAGTTCCCAAGGCCATCACTGTGGTATCTACTCTGTAAGTCCAGCCCTCATACTTGTATGTGGCATGCCCACAAATGAGACTTCTCACCCTAGACCAGACAGGCAGGGCCCCCCAACCCAGGTCGGGCTGCAGCGCTTCTTTTCCCTCGTCTACTCCTGAATTCACCTGGCAAGCTAACAATACTCATTCCAATCTACCGGAAGCTGCCCCAACCTCAGGCAGTCATCCATCCCTGCATCAGCCTTGGAAGCATTCCAGTCATCCCCATTATTGGAGTTGATCACTTAACCCTTCTAAGCTCCATGGTGCTCCGTTCTTTTCCCACTCTCTCCCTCTGATCTTGCATCTGACTCGAAGTTCTAAGAGATTTAAGCTTTTGCTCAAGGTTAAGTTCTCATGGCCCATTTCCTGTGTGCTCTTGCTTCTCTGGGGGAAGCAATCAATCACTTGATTGATAATTTCTGAACAATGGAGATAAATACTTTCCATTTGGGGAGGACTCACGCTTAAGGTTATTGACAGGTGCATTTGTCAACCTATCATGGCGGTTCACAGGACTTTTCTCTACATCCAGCTCTGCTGACTTCTATTCTCCATGATGAAAATGGGTCACATGGGTCGTCAAAATATTCTAGACAGACTCAGCGGCAAATGCTGCCACCGAGTCCCATTGCGTTTCTAAGTGGGCTGCCAGAAAGGAATTCTATCCCTTTACCTTTGCCAGGACCTTGTGAGGGTCTTCCAATACACAGGGAACAAAGTGTAGGGGTTCTTTTAGGCTATAAATAGACACCAGAAAATCCAATTTTATGTTTTTCTTTAAAAAATTAACAAAGATGATACAAATGATGATAAATGTCTACCTCTCATGGATGAGCATATACAAAATGCTGTGAGTATCTCTGTCCATTGCTATTTTCATCTTAGCTGTTTAAAGGCTGGGGCTCTGAGCTATTATACACCCAGGATAAACACTCAGGCGATATACAGGGAGCCTAGCTAGGTAGAAGGAGAATCTTTGCAACCAGAGACTGACAGCCTCTCTGTAAAGTCAAAGCAGACCAAAAGCCCTTGGATCACTATGGCGACAACTGTGTGGCCCACAGGAGGCAGACACAGGTCTCATCCTTGTCCCCACCTGTCCCACCACTGCTTCTGGTTGAGAGCCGCTCACTGACCTCTCTGCCACCAGACTGTCTCATAGATGAAGGGTTAAAGAGTCCAGGCTTGCAAGTCTCAACAGGAAGCCCTTTAGGAAGCTTCTACCTACCCCTTAGCATCTCAGGGTCACCTACATGGCCCAGCTGGCCACTTGGGGACAGCAGAGACTCAGGGCAGCAAAAGGGAGAGCAGAGACGGGAGATGAAAGAGCCAATTCTCCATTCTTCTGTAGTCCCCAGAGATGAACACTGTGACCTTGTTCCCAGTCTCCAGCCAGCTGTCCTCCTCCCCCTCCGAGAACACTCCACCCCCAGGACATGTCCCTGGAAATGTATCTTCATGTGTTAGAGAGAAGGAATTGGGGATGAGTGGCTGGTGATGGGTGTGGGGGGGGGGGAAGAAAAAAGAAAAGAAAAAAACCCTAGCCACAACTTTTTATGAACATTTTTTTAATCAATTAGACAGATGCATTTCATTATCCATACATTAGCCTAAATTTCAATTTTTATTTTGTTTTCTCCCCACTGGTTAAAATAAATGTGGTCCTTACTCACTGAATCAAAGCTTTGGCATCCCATAATACCTTGAGTCCCCCTTGCCTGCGTAGAAGTGAGAGTCTCCAGGGCTAGCTTGTTGGAATGGTTGGGTTGCTGACTGCAGAGTCGCACAGACCGTGGACTCCGTTGTATCCAGCATGAAGCCCAGAGCCACCAGCCGAGGACAGTCCAAAGTTTCAAACTGCCTTCTTCAGCTTTGCTGCTGGAAGGGAGCTTTAAAGATTCAGGGTCCAGTGTTCATCTCAAATAGGCTACCTACAAATAGGTTTAGAGCTTTACCCTGCTTAATGGCTGCTTCCTGTACTGAAAGTCAGAAGCCAGCAGGCATTTTGTGGGGTCTACTGTGAGCTTGGGGGATACCTGCTGCTTCCACCAGTGGATTAGGAATGACTCTCGCCCATTTCTAAAAATCCCTTCTCATGAAAGCAGAGAATGGCTGAAGGTTGAGGAGGAAGTTTCTAACACTCAAAGGCTTTGCTAAGTCCGTATTTTACTGTATTTATCTCTCTGTGAAAATACAATAAAATAACTGTCTTTGTAATGTTCTGTCTGTAGCGTCAGTCCAAACAAGGCTGGTGCTGAGGGTCACTGTCTTCTTCCAAGGTGACAATTCCACAGCTGCTTCCTGGGGAGTCAGGACACACCCAAGAATAGACTCTGCTCAGGCAAACCTTTGTAGCCAACAGACTTCACTGAAAGGAAGAATTTCCAAGTATTCCATTCTATTTCTTTGATCATATTTGATTTAGATAGGCTATGTGAAACTCCTATGAAGACACTGAGATAAATATGAAATACAATGCACTCTGGATCCACTACATCATTTAGATTTCACAAATAACCTTACTATGAAATGTTTGTCCTACAGACAAGCTTTAAGCAACAGATCCTAAGGAGCTCGCTCAAGGCCACAGAGGCCTTTACTGACAGGGCACAGTCCGATCTTAGGGTTCTCACTGTTAGTTCAGAATCTTTTGCTGTGTGCTAGAGGAGTAGAGACAAGCACTGTGAGAGCAGACACGGGGAGTTCTGCCTGGGCTCACCAGTCGATGAGGCTTCATGGAAGAAACACAAAGGCTCTAGAATTAGAGCAGCCAGGCGGATGCAGCGAGTAATCAGAAGGCTAGTTCCTGTCGTATTCCAGAACTATAGCTGAACGAGAGGGGAAAGGTCGGACAAACAACCGAGAAGGCCATAAAGGCAGACAGTCCCTGGATCAGGGGACAATGCGGGGACATGCTGGTCCTGAGAGCACCTTCATCCAGACAAGCACGACAGGGAGAGTGCTTTGCCATGGAGGGGCCCTGGAAGGTGAACCACATTGCTCTTGATTTGCCTTGCAGGAGGGCTCAGAACATCATAGCTGTTGACCAGAAGGCTTGGTCCAGAAAAGGAAACAGTGAAAACTACAGTTGGCATTGTGGAGGTGACCTAGCAGGGAGGTGCATAGTGGGCGTGTGGTGGTCTTGACTCTTAAGGCCTGGTCTGGAGGCTAAAACGCCTGTCAGCTCTTTTTCTTCTCATCGGGAGGGGCAGCTTTAAGGTCCAACCTGATGTAATTCATGGTGAGGATTGAGTAAGGGTCAGGAGAGACTGAGAAAGAGCATAGAAAGCAGAAAAGGCAAACTTTAAGACTCTCCCATCTTGATGGTGGCCAAATAGGACTGTTCTGTGGCCCCGCTTTTCATTATGCCTGTTAAATGGATCAAATGGTCTTACTCAGCTTCTGTTATCACAATAATTAAATGAAGTAATGTCCTGTGCCCAAAATGATTAAATATGTCTCTGAAATTAAGAAAATGGAGGTTTATGATTTTAAAACTATAACCGTAATGAAATTGTATGTCCCTTATTGATTCTTTATAAAATATTTCCTTTTCACATCTTTAATTCAAAGCAGGGAAAGGCTTATATGGTTGAAAATAAAGTACAGAAAGCTCCCCAAACTGTGCTTTAGGAGCCTGTCACTTGGGCGGGGGTGCTGCTCCCTCAAACAGTGTCCGGGCTGTCCTGGAAGGCGGT
Source organism: Grammomys surdaster (assembly GCF_004785775.1). NCBI lineage: Eukaryota > Metazoa > Chordata > Mammalia > Rodentia > Muridae > Grammomys > Grammomys surdaster. The sequence continues at coordinate 1,251,593 of NW_021604663.1, read as the reverse complement.
GAAAGGAGTTAGGTTTAGCTTTGCCAAGATTGCTCTGTGAAAGAGTTTCCTATAACAGGGTCTCATTCTGTCCCTGTTGAACTTCAGCCGGTTGAAAATAGACTAGCCACACCATCGTTTTAAATTAGCCTTCAACTGCACACGGAAGACAAAAATCAATGTGCAAATTTAGCTCCTTGCACTTGGCTCCTTAAGAAATTTACTGTGCTGCTAATGCACTGGCCTCAGAGGTAACGGAACACAGAGTAGCGGGAAGCCTTAAAGAAACACGTCTTATTTAATACACGTCCATTTAAGCATCTAGTACATCCCGTATGAAAACTGGTTTTTGAATGCATCAGGTTATGCCAACTCTCTACACACGCTTCAGCATTATAGCCCAATAAAACTGTCACTCACCTGGGTCATGTGACCATGACAAACTAATGATGAGACTTTGAGTCTGGAACTGAAACGAAGATTGTTAGAGCAAGCTTAAACAACTCTACAGTGTGTTTATATATTATTTTAGATTAGGAATTGGGAATAGTTTTCAACCTCTAAATAGGAAAAGAAAATGTGCGCTCTCTCTCTCTCTCTCTCTCTCTCTCTCTCTCTTTCTGTGTGTATGTGTGTGCATCTGTGTGTGTTTTTGTGTGTGTTTCTGTGTGTGTATATGTGTGTGTCTGTGTGTCTCTGTGCCTCTGTGTGTGTGTTTGCGTACACATACATATACGCTATTCCCACAGGCCATACTAGGTTTAGTGGCGCTAACTATCTAAGTAAATTGTTGCTATGGATGCCTGAATTCTTCTTAGAAAAATCATAACTGAAAGGTCCTAAGACTGTCCATCTGCCCAAGACTTCCTCCACAGAGTCACACGGCAGGAGACAGGTCAAGTATCAGGAAGACCTCTTTGCCTGGCTCTAGGCATCCTGATGAAGGAAACATGTAAAAGCCCAGAGATCCACAGAGAAGCAGGAGCTGGACAGGCTGGCAAAAGGCCATACTGCAGGCTGCCAGACAAGTTCAGTGCACACTGGAAGCATCAGAGCAGCCTGGGTGCACTCTGCCTGTTGAGCAAATAAAATCAGGACAAACGATGGGAAGATAGGGTTGTGTTGGGGAGAGGCTCTGTTCTCAGGACTTGGTACCAGCAAGGCCACGGAGGCCATGGAACCAGCGGAACCCACAACAGGAGGTTAATTGAGCATGTCCCGGTTGAGTTGGCAGAATGGGACTGTCCACCATGAAGGAGGTGTGGAAGGGAACTTTGCCACATGAAACGCCATTTGGGTGTCTCACACAAGGAAGAAGAGAGTAAAAGGGGAGAAGAGCTCTTCTCTGTTGTCAGCACAGAAGTTTCCTGAAGTAAATAAATAAAGTAGCCAGTGTGACCCTGGAGTGTAGTAGAAAGGGGGCCTTCTGCAAAAGTGACCTAACAGTTCCTGTGGCATGGGCCCATCTCCATGGGAAATGCAAATACTGGGCCCACATTCACTCAGCTCCAGGAGACACTGGAGGAGTCACAGGACCTAGGGCCTGTTCCAGGTACATGGGGCTTGCTGCTGATGGTAGATGCTGTCAGGGTCATGGAAGTTCAGGTCACCGTGGGAATGCTGGCCAGTGCTGGGAATGGAAGGTGTGAGATGGCTCAAGAGTAAAGGATACGCAACATACCGAGTCCATCATTTATCTAAGCAAGTGGCCTGGTTCTGACTCCTAATTAGCACAGGGTCAGAGACTGACCCACAATCCCGATGACCTCAGCTTGGAGGCTGTAGTGGTGAAAATGAGGCTTGTAGCCACCAAGTCACAGGACAAGACTCTGTTTGCTTGTATTCTTTGCTTCTGTGAGTCTCAGGTTCATTTCCTGGTTCTGAGTTCATGTTCCCAGCCAGGGAAGGGACTTCAGTCAACCCATGTGCACAGTTTGGCTGTGTGTCGGTTGATAACACTTCTCTCAACTTATGACCCCACCCCTATTTTTCTAAGCCCAGTAAATCACCTCCCTGTTCCCAACAGCACAGAGCTAGCTACTGTCCAGCACTGTGCCTCAAGCACAATGGCCTCACACACACACACATACACACACATACACACACACACATACACAAATGCATGCACACATACACACACACCACACACATACACTGTATACATAGACCATACCCCACACATCACACCACACTGACACACACACCACTGACACACACTCATACACACACACACACACATACACACACACACACACACACACACCCCTTATAATCTAGCTCTGCCTCTCTCTTCGGCATGAAGCTAGTCTGTGGAAGCTTTGTATGTCTGTGCTACAATTCGACCACTGTTGGTCTATATTTTTTACTAAAAATCTAGGTCTTGATTCCATGTGTCTGTTTCCCATAACTCTTGCGTTGGCATGTTGTATCTTGTAGTCCATTGGGGCAGGTACATTTTTCTACCCCTACTGTGTGACATAGCCTCGCCCCTAGCCCTAACCCACATTTGACAGCAGTCTAGCTTGATAAAATTCAACTAAAGAAATCGTTGTGAATCAGTCTTCTGTTCTCCCCATTCTCTTCCACCTCCTGATTGGTCAAACAGGGTGTGTTTAATCAACCTCTACACTCTGTGCCCTCCGTGTGTGCAGTGGGTGATTGGCATGTTTACCAGTGGGCACTCACAGGTATAGAAAATGCTCTCCCAAGTCGTTTTCTGTGGTGTGGGTGCAGTGGGCACTTACCACATGTGTAGCCTCTGTTGAAATAATTCAATGCTGCATAAACCGCTTTGATGGCCGTTCACAACCCAATCCTGTCCCTCATCAAGGTGACTCACTGCTAACTCTAACTCAAGGAATGTACACTTAAGCACTAGAGCTACAGCTACAGGGTGGGAGCCAAGGAAGTGTCTTTAGTGTCATAGTGAGGGGAGGGTTAACCTGCGTATGAGATGCTCCACAAAGGTGGGAAATGGGAAGAGTCTGAGTCTATGCTTCAGGAGGGCAGCCTGGTCCGTTCTTGTAGGT
>NW_021604663.1:1194258-1248575 GCF_004785775.1 Grammomys surdaster | reverse complement strand
TTCAGGAGGGCAGCCTGGTCCGTTCTTGTAGGTTGTCATGTCTGAGTCTATGCTTCAGGAGGGCAGCCTGGTCCGTTCTTGTAGGTTGTCATTCTCACTCTTTGTGTATTGTCACTGTCAGTCCATGACCTGCAAATTTCCCTCGGTATGTGCGGCTCATTCCCCTGAATCTGGCTTCGTGCTTGTTTGTTCTTGTGTGGTATCTTAGACCTGAGACACAGCCATCACGGTCCATCCAGGGATAGCTCACTTGTGGGGACACATGTACTTTAATGCAAATGCGCCCCTAGGAGCGCTCATGATGCTGCAACTCCACGGATATCGGCTTAGGACATTTAAGGAATGAAAGCTAAAAATGAAAAAATATCACTGCCATGTTAACCTTTCTTTTCTTGTTTCAAGATTTAAAAAAAAAAAAGATTATTTATATGGCATGTGTATCAATGTTTACTTGCTTGACTGTATGCACACAAGTCAGAGAAGGCATCGGACCCTCTGCAAGCAGAGTTACAGGGAGTTGGGAGCTACCATGTCAGTGCTGGGGACCAAACCCTGATCCTTAGCACCAGGAGTGTGTGCTCTTAATCACTGACCTCGCTCTCGAGCTCCGCTTCCCAAAGTTTAGACAATCTCACAGGTAGCTCCTGCTGGCCTGGAACTCACTATGTAGACCAGGCTGACCTAAAACTCACAGGGTTCTGCCTGCCTCTAGCTCCCGAGCACTGAGCTTAAAGGGATGCGTGAGCAAGCCCAGCTTTGACCTTCCAACATGATCTCCTCTAGAAACCCAGATACCCTGTTAGCCTAAGCAAACATAATAGGACACCTGTAAAAAGGGAAAAAATGCCAAAGATAGTTTAGGGAATTAATAGAATGATGGCTTCAGGAGACATTTTTCCATGGAAAATTGGAGTAGACATTTCTAATTTGTGTACAAAGATCCTTTGCATAATCAAAGGAAGTGTCACCCCAAGGGACACACCCCACGTCTAACCTAGTTTTGCTGCAGAGAAACCAGGCCTCCAATGAGCTGATAAGAAGCTGAGCACAGAGGACAATAGCTGACTGACTAAGGCGGGCTCGGGCAGCATAGGTCTGCTGGCGGGTGGTGGTTAGCCAGTTTGTTACTAGTCTTTTAAGTCTCACTTAACGGAACAGGGGAAAACTCAGAATTATCTATTGCTGATGACTGGGGGCTATTACACAGCGTAGTGAAGAACAGAATCAGCTACTCTGATACCTGCAGAAAGAAGCTGGCTGTCACTGCTAATCATGTTTGTAGCAAATACTTTATTGGACTTTTAGTTCACAGACTGATGGTCCCTCCCATGCTCCCTGTTACACAAAACGGCACCATGTTCTCTTCCCTTCCCTATTAGGAAATGTTACGCAATTGCCTCCGGGCACCCTGCACCCCTCCCCCACACCTAGTAAGCTGCCTCCATTTGTGATTTTAGGGGTGGGATGATATACAAGAAAGTTTTGTGAAAGTGTGTTTACATGCAGCCGCCAAGCCTTCGGCATCAAAAGCCAGTCAGCTTTTCCTGGTGCCGTGAGCCCAGTGCCCGTGACTGACAAGGCCAGCATTCACTGTCCCTGTTTATGTAAATGCTGAGGCCTGGTCACTCAGGGACATGCTGCTTGTTGCTTCTTGGTTCATGCTTGCATGGTCAGGCTCCCCAGTGGCCTGTCACTTAACTTTGTAGGTTAGATCTGGTAACATCACAAAAAAAAATAAAATAAAAAGTATAATCTTTGTGAAATAGAAGTAAGAAAACTCCAAAGTAAAGAATTCTCTTCCAAGGAGTCAAACCAGAAGTGAGTCATCTTCGAAGCAAGGTCTTAACCTGTCATGTTACTAGACCCTGTCATGTTACTGTTCCCGTCCTGGTAATCGGTGAGTGGTGCTCACTGGCCTCCTAAGAGAAAGCTTAGTTACAAGCCTTATGAGATGACTCAGGTCAGGAGCCAGGAAACCTGCATAAAAACAATGTGAACAGAAATTCGTACACAAGCATGAACATTCTTAAACTGAACGAAAAGTCCCCAAACACTTACGTTCACATCTGTTCTCTGTAAGCACAGCCCTAGAAAGGAGCCCCAGAGAGTCCTATCCTTGAGCCAAAGGCTTGAACATCTGGTCTTGGGGAAGAAGATAATAGGTAGGGAATGAGCTGGCAGCAAAGAGATTCCAGTTAGATATGAGGGGTAGGCAGACCCTGCAGGAGTATACTGGGCCTAATGCACTGGGGTCACTAGCTAAGTTCCCTGTGGAGCTCATCTGAAGACCCGTCCCGATAGCCCCAGGGACTTAAAGAGTGCTCCTTACAACATGTGTTAGTCTCTAGAGCAGCCAAGCCTGACCCCTTCTCCCTTTTTCTTCTGATTGCTCTTCATTGCTCAGAAAAATTTGTGGAAAGAGAGGCCAGCAAGACCAATGGAACCTTGGGAAATTTTGTTCTGTAAGAAGCCAGAGCTGGAGCGGGGCAAAAGCAACTCTGCGTTCACAGTCACATGATCCCTCGGTACCCTAAGAGACAGAGCCACGGATAACTCAGGTCTCCTTTCCTGGACTGTTTCTGTCTGGCTGTAACCGTTGCCACGCATGTCTGTGTTAGCAGCTCCACCAGGCTTCTCTGGAGAAGATGGCTGTTCACACACAAACTGCTTGTCACCCAACCATCCCTCAGACACAGCCCAACCAGGAAACTCCTGGTCTGGCATTTCTTGCAGGTTGGAGCTTACAGTGTTATTTATATTGGATTGGTTTTGGTGCGGTGGTTGTGGTTTTTGTTGTCTTTTGTTTATTATACTGTTATTCCAGTGTCCTGAGGAAATGCTGCAGAGATGGACTTTGAGAAAGGCTTGTTAATTAACCCTCAGTAATGGTAGTGGTAATGGTAGAACAGACAGGTACCACTTCCTCAGCTATTCGAGACTAAATATCTCACAATTAGGAGGGAGAAAGTAAATCAGTTGCTCCCCGTCCCACCCTCCAGCCTAAGGCTTTGTCAGCCTCTAGATCAAATGCTGTAAGAGTCTCTCCTGGGGATTCAAGTCTTGGTGCTGTCTGACCCTCACTTCCTCTGATGGCCACAGTCCACATCCATCCATGATGCTTCCTTTGCGCCTGCTAAGACCCATGCACAGCTACTTCTCCTCCCCTTTCCGGCCCCCTTCTTTTTTCCGGCCCCCTTCTTGAACTCCTGTGCCATCTCTTCAGGTGAGCCCCGCTGTAGACAGTGTCTGTGCCATCATCTAGGGAAGCTGCGACCTCTCTGTGGCCTTGGAGGACTTCTCTCTAGAAGGTTCCTTCGAGCTGTAAGGTTTCAGAGGCCCGTTTTCAGCCCCAAGACCCTCCACTCTAGCCTTCCCCCTTCCTCTCCTCTTAGGTGGACATTATTCCAGCTAGATGCTCTATGGTTACTCCATGAAGCTGTATGTGTCTTTGTTCTTACCCTGCCTGTCACCTGAAACGCTACCTTCTCCTCTTCTCTCCCCATCAGTGACGAAACCCCACTGCATTAGGTCCGTGCAGGATTTTCTAAAACATTTATACCCATCTCTTTCTAACTTGGGGATAGTCTATCTTAAGGCATCTCTTGCTGTCACACAGGTGGCACACCCTATACTAGACTATAAGCTTCCTGCAGACTATCTCACTCCCGCCCCTGCCTCGAACCATCCTCCCAGCCATCACTGCCTTCAGTGGACAAGCCCCAAAGAGTTGCTGAGTTGACTCTAATTAATTCTGTTTTTAACAGATTCTGGCAAAGGATGTTACAAGCTTGCTTTTATAACCAAAGAAAGCACAGTTGTGCAGCTGTCCTGGGTCTCTCGGATCTGGGGTGGGGTGGGAGGGTGCAAACTAAGGAGAATCCTCAGAAGCCAGCTGACTACTGGTCAAACCAGGTGCAAGTTGGGAAAAATTCTATAGTGAATGAAGGAAAACAAGCAGCCCAGTGGGGAGGACATGGGCGGTCTTGCAGAAGCACCGCCGAGCGTCATCTTTACAGAGAATACAGGATCATTTCAGCTCCCTTGTTGACTGAGTTGTGTGTTCTTCCTACAGATACTTCCAGAAAAAGACCTATTGTTCACACTCCCCCATGCCGACACAGTACCCATTGTTTATAATCCTAATCACAGTGCGCATAGCTAGATCTGTGGGCTCAGGGACAGGCTGTGTCTCCCCCACCGCACCCCAGACCGTGAATACTGTGTTCTTCATCTCTTATCACAGCCCTTTTGTCAAACATTTCATGGATTTTTTTTCCCACTAGACAAATCTGTAGTTTGTTATCAACAATAAAAATGCCTATTGCCTTGTTTTTAAAGCATTTAAACTTTAGAGTGTATGTCTCAAGACGAGCGTGAATTAAAGTGCTTACTCCATTTTAAATACAAGAATTTTGTAAGGCACGTGGCTGAGTTTCTTTAACTTGTCGCTCAAGCAGAGCTGTGTTTTGGCCCCATGGACGTGTGTTGTATTTGGATGTCTGTATTTGTGAAGGAGGGCAGCTGAGCCCCCTGCCTCACAGGCTGCTGTGCTGAGACATATGTCAAGTTTAGACAGATGCAGATACCTGTGACTCGGCTGCACAAGGCCATCACTAGATCATGTCTCCAGAATAGAAAAGATCAAACATACTCCCAGTCCCAAGATCTCCATTTTTCCAAGTGCCTGAGACTTCTTCCTATTCATAATTCACAAGGTTGATCCCAAACTCTATGGGAATAAAAGCCTCTAAAGGAACACAATCAATACAACATTTTCCTGGTTTAAAAATGACAATATGTTGCCTGATACAAACATTTCAAGCCTTTAATTCAAATGAATATTTATAGCAAAGAAATAAAATAAATCCCTAACACATTGGCATATAACTTCAGGGCAATCTTAAAGTACCCACATTTTTAAGTTGCTGATGAAGTCTACAAAGTTTTAATGTGACTCTTTATATTTCTTATGAATGCAAATTATACAATATGCAATTTGTGCGCTAATCACTCCCCCGAAGCTTCTCTTTCATTGGGAATGGAAACGGTACCAGGCTTTCAGATGCCCAAAGGAAAACAAAAAATAAATTTAAAGAAAACCAACTTTGGTTTTCCCTCAGATGTGTCCTGATGTGCTGGTTTAACTTTCCAGAGCCAGGTGTATAGAGATAGGGGTCTTGGTGACCCCTGTATTTTGGTTCAAGTTGGACTGCTACGAGCCCCCTGTCCCATGTGCAGCTCCACTGGCAAAGCAACTCTTCCTAGTCTCTGTGAGGCCAGGAGGAGTGGAGGGACACCGATGCTGAAGGATGTAACTGGGAAGCAGAGACTTGGGCAGCCTCATGAAAGGCCTCCTAGAAGTTGAAATCCTCAGTGAAGACCAGGTACTTCCGATCTGTTTAAATTCAGTGACTCTTCCTCAAAGACAGCTTCCGAAGTTTTCATATTCCAAGTTAAAATTTATACCTGCACATTGTATTTTGAAAGTATTCACTTCAAGCAGAATGATATTTTAACTGTGGTGTATATTTTAAAGTTTCTGGCAGAAAAGAAAAAGAGAGAGACCCTCTCTAATCTATGCTGGGTATAAGACTATTCGTAGGACTTACATTTGGCAACCTATGGAGTCATCTGTGTGGCAAAACCCATGTCTGAGCACAGGCTCCCTTGACCTTCCTAGGTTGCCGTAGTTTGGGGAGAAGGGGCCCACAGCTATCTCTTCACCTCTGATATCCCTGCACTACAGCTGCGCCTTGATCCTTCCCGCTGCCTCTGCCCTTCCTTGTTCTTCTAAGTTCCTTCACTTTCTCTTTCTCCTTCGTTTTTTTCCTCTTTGTATCTTTCTATCTGAATCCCTTTGTTTCTGTATCTGTCTTCCCTAAAGCAGGCAACACAAGCACCTCAATGCCAGATGCTCAGAGTCTACCCGACTCAGAGCCTGCTACCCCAGTGAGGCAGAACACCCATTGCCGAGGTGAGCTGGGTATCAGGCCCAGGTTACAGTGTTTGGCAGTCATGGTAGTGTGCCTAAGACTTCATGGACAGATATTACATTCTTAGGCTGTGGCTGCTTCGTGCATCTAAAGGTCCTGTTTATTAATATGTACTATATTAATATATAATATACATTTATAAACATCCCAGTGTCCAAGTATTTCAGTTACTAAAGTCAGTCCTAGAGGTAAGGGTACTGGCCCCTCAGCCAATAAGAATTATGCTGAGATTCACTTCCGTTGTTCCATGTTCATCCCCCTGCTTCTCCCTCTCTCCTCCTCCTCCTCCTCCTCCTCCTCCTCCTCCTCCTCCTCCTCCCCCTCCCCCTGCCTTCTGCACACTCTGGTCGAGATTGGTGGTGGGCCATGCAGTTTTCAGGCATTTTCAGATCTACAGAAGCTTCCCCTCTAATGCAGCATCCAACAGCTTTCAGGACAGGGTTCTTGCTCTCTCTAGTCCATTCTCTTCAACTTGAGCCTTGGCCTGTGATTGGCTCCAGAGGGGGTCCACTTCTGTTGACCTCCGACCCTTACTGTGATTGAAATGTGTGTATGATTTCAGAGAAACAGCAGAAGGATTCTCTTTATTGCATTCACAGAAAGCATTTGGGATTCGCTGGTCAGCTTAACCATGAATAGATGTGTGCCATTTTCTGTTTTCTTAGATTATAATAAACTACTAATTGTATTGGGTAATTACTTATTTCCCTTAAAATTTCTCAAATCCTAATCTAATCATGAAGTGATTGTACTCAGCAGTATTAAACATCAAAGAAGAAGCTATTCTCCTGTGGCAGTGCCACCAGGACCACATTTCCAGGATACTGTGTTGGTTCTATTTAGATCACACAGCTGACCATGTCGTCTTTTAATGCACACGTGCAATGAGAGAGCCCCACCTTCTGCCTTTTTCATGTGTCCTTGGAACTCAGTGCCTGGTCGCGTATGTAACTCACTCTCCAGAAGTGCACTTTATAGGATTGTAGGTTATAAAATAGACAGGCAACACCCACAGTGCCCTGAGCCTCTCTGGCCAGAGGGCTGCATGTAGGTGGGGGGTGGGGGTGGGGGTGGGGGTGGGACTATGCTTTTCCTACACCTTTCCAACCTTGCCCCAGAGGTCCTGCTCTTACAGACCCTAGCTCCTGCTCACACCGCCACACTACTTAGCTCCTAAAGGAGTTTGTCTGTCCCAGCTCTAATTCTGACGGGACTTTACCAGAGAAATGGGAGGCCTGCTCTGAGTCAGTCCAGTCTTTCTTCTTAAGTTCTCCCTCCTCTGCCCCTGCTGGGGGCTTCTGGGCTCTCCATCCTGTTATGGCTCCCAGGACATCTCTTCCAGCTCAGCACCGCCTCCTTCCCTGTCCCTGCCCACCCCGTCCCCAGTCACTCCTCAAAGGCTTCTGTATGTTTGGTTCCTGTGTAAACCCTGTCTTCCTAATCGCTGACCAGATGTCTTCCTGGGCTTGTCTTGAGACTACATAAGCAGCATGTGTCCAGCCTCACAATTGTCGTTTTCTCACACAAGTGACACAGGGTTGGAAGGGGAGTGTCACTTCTCAGTTCGAGTTTGGAGGCCAGGCAGGGCTTTGAGGGGCGGAAACCCTAAGGTACTTTAAGAACAGTAGTTATGAATCCTACACACATTCCTGAGACCTGGGCTATCTCATCACTAGCAGTTGCCTCTGCCTTGACCCGCCAGGATCTAACCTCCGGGGTGACCTCTCTCACTCCCCCCCTTTTATCTGCTCTAAGGCCTCTCTCACTGTCTGGGGTTCCCTGGAACTGTGCCAGGAGCATCGCAGAATTGAACAAATAGTGGTGAGTGTCAGGAGTGTAAGGGAGGAGGGGGATTACACATCACTCAACAGGGTTTGGGTGGCATTAGGTTACACAATCTAAAGAAACACTACACAACATGCCTGGCACTCAGTAGTGGCTAGGATGCTTCCTGGTGCCTCAGTTGTATCTACTGACACAGATTCTCACCTGAGACAACAGTGATACTGTCGTGGAGGGCAGCATAGTCATCTTTAATCAAACCAGGACACAAAGCCTAGAGATAGATTTGATACCTTCCATATCATGGGCCCTGGATGACAGGACATTCAGAGGACAGGCACACGTGGCTATGACAGTACACGCTTGTCATCTGGACCCTGGAGAGTTAAAAGTAGATCAGGGCCATCATCAGCTACAATAAGGGTTTAAGGCCAGCCTGAGCTACATGACATCCTGTCTTACAAACAGTAAAAAAGATAAGCAGACAAGGAATTAAGAAATTGGAGTTAGTCTCCTCAAGATCATTTCTTTTTAAACTAAAAAAAATATATACATTTGATTACTAGATATTTAATCTCTGACTTAGACTGTTTCTCTTTACCTTCCCTTCTTAGGGAGTTGATGAGGAAACCACTCTGAGCAAGGGTTGTCTCACCTTCCAGGGTAATACTGAACAGGCCACAGCAAAATGGGAATTTGAAAAAGTAGTTTCCAAGTCTGTGTCAGAGGCACAGACCAAAACAACACCAAGTTGTATGGCACAAAACACCTGCAACTTCCTGCAAGTTAGCACGGGAACATGCCATGGCCCGACTGCCATTCCTGCAGAAAAGAGGGTTGCTAGCTCCCAGCATGCATCCCTGTCCTAGATGAAATTGGGGCTAATATACAACTTTTATCCAATAATATACTCTCCCTTTTAAATGGCCATTTTATTTCCATCTTGGAATTGTTTTGACCAAATGACTGGAACTCCTTAATTCACTAAAACGAATTTCAGGTTTTTAGTATAATTCACATTACCTGTTGTGATTGTGAGAAATGGTGTTTTGCTGTTATGATGGGTGGAGATGGTACGAATCCTGCTAGCTCTCTCTCTCCATGATACCTGGCAGCCAGTAAACTCGGGTGCTGAGAATGAGAATGGCAGGTTGCATGATTTATCTGCAAAGGTCACAGGTGTGTATGATAAATGGTATTATTATCCTCCCTGTACAGATAACAAAAGTAGGGTCCAGAGACCTTAAATGCCTTGTCCAGCATCACACAGTGGCAATTGATAGCAACCAGATGCACAGCCAGGCAGTTGACACCAGAGTCTGCATGACTAAGTATCATGCTGTATGGATAGTGTCATGACCCCCTGTTCAGCCAAGTTTCTGACATTCACCCCTGTAACTGGTCACACATTCGTACAGAACATGTGGCTATCTTACGGGAATGAATAAACAAACACCAATGATGTTTGGGAGTCAAGGAAGTTTCAGCACAATGACCAAGATGGGTAAGCCACTTCCTCGCCCTCAGGACCCTACAGTATGATCCATAGCCTGGAGTTTGAACACAGTGTCTCCAGAGACCAGAAGTGAGGACCCAGCCTGCTCCTAGGACGTGGCTGACCCAGTAAAAGGAAAAAGCACGCTTTTCACCTCATTCCATAGGGAAACAGAGGCACAGGACCTTAAAGGACCTTTTGTGTCTTGGACATGCTGGCAAAAAGGTAGCAACATAGTTCACAGGCCTTGAGTGTCAGCATCAATCTTGGCTCCCTCTCAGGGGCCTCAAACCTTCCCAGAGAAGGAGAAACAGGAGCAGGGACAGGGAATGTGAGCTGACTGAGATCTCACTGTGAAGGAAGACACCCACGTGACACTGGTAACCAGTATTCCATGGTGTGCAGGAGTGTGGATGAGCACACATACATGCTTGTCTGTATACATGCATGCCTGTGTGTATATACACACTTAGGAACATGTCATCTGTAGCCACGGCACTGTGCTTAGCAAGGCCTTGAACACTTACACATCATCAAGGGACATCACAACATAAGTGTATCTCTGTAAGGCTTGCCTTAGGACACAAAACGTTTGACCACCACAGAGTGGGAAGTTGGAGGTTGGCACTGGAAAGGACTGACTAGGCTGACAGTCACGGTCTCCTCAGCTCAGTACTCCTCAGCTCAGCACTCCTCAGCTCAGCACTCCTCAGCTCAGTACTCCTCAGCTCAGTACTCCTCAGCTCATACTCCTCAGCTCAGTACTCCTCATCTACTGTCAGTTCTAGGCCTGTGTATACTTTCTATTTAAATTTCTGTTTGTTTGTTTTAATATTCAGAAGGACCACAAAAGTTCTGTTGATCCATGTTTACAAAAAACAACTCACCCATGAAATTTAGTTAGTTAGTTAGTTAGTTAGTTAGTTTCTGTTTTTGTGGCTGTTTTTGTGTTTTGTTGAGACAGGGTTTGTCTGTGTAGCCTTAGATATCCTGAAACTCACTCTGTAGATCAGGCTGGCCTTGAACTCAGAGATCCTCTTGTCTTCGCCTGAGTACTGGGATTAAAGGCATGTGCCACTACCACCTGTTTTGTTTTGTTTTGTTTTAAGGCAACGATTTTGCCCCTAATATGGAAAAGTGAAAGCCCTGGGCCTTTTAGGTCCCTAGAGCCTGCGACACAAAATTCATAAACAAGGACAGTAGTGCTTCCTCAGCTCACACACACACACACACACACACACACACACCTACTGGTCCCTGCATCTGTACCACTTCTAACACCATGATCTACCCCATTTGCATGGCCCCACGCTAAGGCAGACAGTACTGACCTTGGGCTATCAGCACCAAGGGTACAAGCACGAGCACATGTCACATACCTCTCAGTTCTTGCATACTTTCCGAACAACACACAGCCATGAGTAGAAGAGGGGAGGATAGGATTTCAGGAGCAGCATTCCAGATGTATTGACAGAACTGCACGGAGTCCTTCCCTGAGGGCGAACATTAACCTCCTCAAGTTCGGGGTAAGGAAACCCAGCCGTGGCCAATGAGGCAGAGTATACTGAAAACACTCCCTGCCTTTAACATCCTTGTACAGCCTGTTTGGGGTGGGGGGGGGGCTCTAATAGAGTGACACACTGCCCCAGTTTACTTGAGACTAAAGATTTTCCCAGAACACAGGGATTTCAGTTCTAATCTGGGACAGCTGGTCACCTTACTCTTGCCTGTCCCTATGCTGGGATGGCAGGGAACTCACCACTCCCAGAGCCCATGGCTGGGCTGAGGCTCCAGACCTGCCAGTCCCTGCTTCCCCTTTTCGCTTCTGATCCTGTGCCCAGGGTTTCCTGGTCCATGCCATTTGAGTTTTTCATATGTGACTTTGTTACTTCTTATGTTACAATGTGTAGAAAGCAATTATAATGGGAAAGAGACAGAACATGGGAAAGTACTTCAAAACCTGATGAAGAAGTGGATGTCGTAACAGCATGGGGGCTCTAAGCTACAGGAAAGGCTTGTCCCAAGCCCATTTTCTTTTCATTAGAGGGAATACATTCAGTCTGTGTTGGTTTTTAATAGTGTCTATAAGTCCTTGAAAGGACCAGAAAGACTAAAATACAAATCCACTCACACACATAGTGTGTGCTGGTATGCATTTATGTCTTTGTTTCCTTAAGACATAGGGTGGTAGAGACGTTGGGGTATCCCTGAGCCAAGGGACAAAGGGCCCTCACTCCCATGGAGAGCTGTCTAGGAGATGGCCTTCTGTAGGCTCCTCTCACTGGCTGTGAGCCAGGAAGAAGAAAAGAGCATCCATCTCTGACTGCTTCCTTACCCTCCTCCTGGCCCGCAGCCAATCCAGGAAACTTCCTCAATAGCTGCTTCTGTGTGGGGAGCTAGGAGGGACTGTGCTGGATTCGTTAGGGTGCTTGTCTTGGACCTCCATATTGCCTGTGCCGTGGGAGAGCAGTAATGCCACCATTCAGTTTCACGTAGAGAAGGCAGGATCACTGCAGAGGTCAGGGGTACCCAGAGGCCCCCCTCAACCCAGATGGATTGTGGGGGTTTGCCACCAGCCATGAGTCAGATGATGCAAGGGGGCCCGGGGGAAGGAGCAGTGATGACTGGGGGGAAGGGGGGTCCCAGAAGAGCCCCTTCGTCTAGAATCTGAAGGACAAGTGGGGCAGAGGGAGCAACTTGACAAACAGGCCTCACTTGGGTGGGACTGTGGAAAAGCCGTGGGAAGGAGAAGATATAGTGCCCAAGACAGCAGAGCACAGGGGAAGAGGAGACATGGAGGGAAAGCAGGGATGGATCCACTGAGGGGGAGGGGTTTTTTGGGGGGGATGGGCACTTTAAACTTCCACTGGGTAAGTGAGAACCTGGAGCAGCCAGAGGGAAGTCCCAGGTCCCTCCCAGTCCCATGTGCTGTCGTTTCCAACCTTCGCTGCTGTTAAATATACAGATACATAAATATGCACGTACATTTGTATGTATGTGTATTATAGATTCAGAGAGGTTCCCCATCCCTTGTTTCCCCACATTCTGCCAGCAGTAATAGAACAAGTTATATAACTTGCCACCAGCCGTCAAAGTTTCAGGCTTCTCCTTTCGCACAGTTCAAAGAGAAATAGTTGTAATGACAATCTTCAAATTGAAACGAGAAACCATGAGCTGAGTGAGCCTGGAGAGGCCTCCAACAAACATGTCGTGGATTGATTTCTTGCCAGCAATTTACCTAAGTAATCCATACCACAAAATGAAATAGAATATCTGCTTTCTCTCTAAAGCTCATGCATACAAGGGAAGACCAGGGTCTTGGCATCAATAAGTCCTGTCACTCAACGTGACAAGAAGAGGACGGACAGGCCCAGTTAGGAGATCTGAACCCCGAGGAAGGCCATAAGAGTTCAGTCTAGGGAGAATTTTTGCCCAGCACCCTGTAGTGGGGGACTCTCCAAAGCAGGGAATAGTGGTGAGCCACAGTCTCAGGGCTCTGTGGGGAGCAAGGAATTCTGCCACAACAGATGGTGGAGGGATAGCCATCCGGTGGCTACTCCTCCTCTGCCTCTGTGTCTTCCGACCTGCAGATTTCAATAGCTGCTCACCCAAAACATTTTTGCCTAAACAATTAGAGACCAAGGACATATCCTCTGTGGGTACAGAGCATCAATCCTGAAGATTTATTTGATAAGGGAAGAACGCTGGTCCGCCCCGGGTGCTGCACTGATGATGTTTCTCTTCTCTCAGCTCATTAGCTCTCGGAACAACTGTCTCAGCGTGCCTCACACTCACAAGTGCCCAAAGGGAGAAGGGAATTCTACTCCTCCCAAGTCCAAAGGACAATAATGGCAAGTTATAGGCTCATTAAAAAACACAGTGTCACAAGCTCACAAGAAAGGGCCACAGGCGGTGTCTCAGCACCACTGGGTCCGGCGCCTTCATCAGACTAATTACTTTCAAAAGGAGAAGGTACCTGCCATCCAGGCTCCGCATGTATGCGTGCCTCGAAACAGAGGTTACAGAGAATGATTTGCTGTGCATTTTACACAGTGTTCCACGAACTGTATTGGGGTACTGTTGTTCACAACATTTCAGGCCCGAGGGAGGTATGATCCAGTCTTAATTAGTCTCCTTGTAAGGTGAAAATGGATGGTACACACAGACTGTCGGGGCAAGCATCTGTTTTCGCGGTAGGTAGTGGTCTCTAAGAAAATCCTATTTTAGTTTGAAATGAAGTGATATCCAACTTGAAATCTGTTAAGACCCAGGAGTTTCTTACCCCTAAAGGGATACATGCCTGTCACTTGGCTCTGGGGCCCTCAACAGTACCGACAGAAATATTTGTAGACGTTGGCAGAGGGTGAGAAACGGACTTGGTGAAATTAGCATGGCCCAGGCATCCGCTTCCTCCCAGAGGCCTCAATTATTTTAGTAGGCATCAGGGGAAGATTGGTGTCCCAGGCCTTCTCTTTGTAAGTTTGAATTCACCATCATCCTCACTGCCTGTCTCTTTTAAGATCGTGTGTCTTATTGCCGTTTCACCTGGGCTAGCGTTTCCTGTGTGTGTCCATTTTAACCCAGGAAGGGCTGCCCTGCTGAGGCAGCCACCCTACCACTCCCTGCCTGCCCAGAAAGCCAGAGCACTTCCACAGGTCATCAAGAGCCGAGGAGAGAGAGAAACCACAGTGCTGGCTGACAAAGGATGCTGATGCTTGTTTTTTCTCCCTTCCAGTCCAGAGCTACAGGAGTGCAGCTTTGGGGAGTTTTGTTGTTTTTAGTTTCCTGTTTTTCCAATTTTGTTCTTATACTTCCGACTCACCAACTTCATGTTGACTAATTCTCTGGCGTTCTGTTCCTTTCTTCCATAAGTTACTGTGTTCAGTGATGTGTTGGTGTTCTGGCTGTGTTTTAAAGCTTTTATTGGAAGAAGCAAACTTCTTTGCATGAATTTCTTATTCCTGAGAGTGCACACGTGCTTCTTTGAAATCTATTTATCCCTTCCTAAGAGGGAAGTCCTCCATGGCAAGTGTTCTGTGCTTTTGGTCCTTTTATTTATAATTTAGATGATGTCAGCCTCTCTCTGCTGATTTGTAAATAATGTCCACTGCCCATTAAGTTGGCCAAATGAAAGGTGACACTCTGTTTATTCAGAGTCTGAAAACAAAAGCCTAGTGGCAAATAAGCGTGTCCCCAGCAATACTGACACTGATCACCATGCCAGACAAAGGCTCGGCTCATTTTGCTAATAACATAATCAAGATCTCCAATAAATATAACCCTGTCCAGTTGAGCCTTGAGAACAGTACCCTGGCAGGATACATTGCAGCCCAGAGTTCCCACCTCCCAGCTCCCGTCCCACGGTGAGTACGGAAGAGCAGCGGCACCTTTCACACTTAGACCCCCCCAAGCATCCCCAAGAGTCTCAGAGCAGAGACAAGAGCCTGGTCTTTTTTCTTATCAGCTTTAAATATGTGAAACTAATTTCTTCCTACAAAATGGAAATATAAGACTGTCAGGAAAGATCAGATGAATTAATATCTATAATTCTATTTCCACAATAAAAGCAAGAGTGGTTGCTCACAAACATCCCGTGGGGTAGAATACCAAGTGAGTCTCCAAGTGTCTCCGAAAAGGCAAGCTCTCAATCTGTGGGTGCCATATGGAAGCGGCTGAGAAGGAGTTGGGACTCGGGCTGCAAAAGCTGTCAGCACGAGCGAGCATATGGAAGTGGCCTGTTTGGGGCCACAGACCATTGGAACTGCTTCCGTCCCTTCTCACTGTGTCTAACATGTTGCTACAGTCTACACGAACAAAACTTAATCACCCATATGAATTCATTGTCCTTAAACTGGCATTGTCCCGTTCGTACTGGCTTACATTACGAGGTCCAGCCTAAACATTAATTTTGCTTTATTTTCCACATGAAGCGAATAGTATGTATTCGACAGTGCGGTGTCTGCTCTCAGACTAGCTCTGGGCTTTTCCTTTAGCCCCTATTATTTTCTTTTCTTGCAACACAATAAGGTGTGGTCCATAAAGGAGGTGAAACCACTATGGATTCATCAGTTTTGTCAAGAAAATACCTGACACATAAGGAAGCAAATATTTCATTGAACTATTTCTAGTGTCCTGGTTGGCTTTAAGGTGACAGACCTAGTTGGGACTTGGATCTTTTTGGGTGTGGCTTCTTAGAATTTTAACGTAGTGCCTCTCAAAAAAGGAATGATGAAACATTGTTCATAACTCTCCAAACCACGTTTTTTTTGTGTAGAAGAAACTATGAACGATAGCGGGAAAAGGCACAGTTCCCTACACAGATGTCATGGATATAAATATTATAAATATCCACCTCAGAGCACATGAGTTTGCTTCTCCTAGAATTGGTGTCACTTTGCTGGCAAGAGAAAGAGAAGGAACACAGGCCCCTTCCCTAAAATATCTATCCAGTGCCTAATGCCAGATTATGAAGCAGAAAGTCTGCCCACCAGCGGGACAGAGGTCGTTCTCCTAATCTGCCCTGTGTTCCCCTGCACTCTAAAAGGAGATCCACCAGGCCGGGACAGGCAAGCTGGCTCTACACGTTGCTGCAAATAGAAGCAGAGATCAAGCCATCCATGGCTCTGCTCACTTACTAAATAAGGATGAAACAATACTGGGTTCACTTCTCTGACACGTTTCCCTGTTGACACGGGTTGGGTGGAGAGAGCAGGGACGTCCACAGTGCACTATAGTTAGCCTTTATCAAGAAACATGATGAATGGCCCTGAAATGGAGCCTCTTATCACCCAAACCTGTCCACAGCCTGCAGAAGCAGCAGCTGCAGTACATCTAACCTGGTTAACACGACAGCCTGCCTCACCGAGGTCCAAAGATGTGGGTGGCTAGGGTTTCAAGTAGCTGCGAGCTGATACCACATTTTATGTTTTATTAATCAATTCCTCAGCCTATAATAAGAAAAACTACAAGGGGTGGCTAGCTCTGAACTAGGGATGGAATGATACAAACAACCAACAATTGTTAATATTGATAGGCTAGGCTCCAGGGATTTCACAGATGCGAACAGCACAAAATGAGACTATGGCCACACGGTGTTTATTCTGAAGAGCATAATGACCACACTGAGTCCCTTCATTTTCTTCACATTGATCTTTTTCATAATCGTTTCATAATCAATTTTATTTCATGTGAATAAATGTACACTGACTTAGGTAAGGCTCCAGAACATTCAAGCCACCATTTGGTATGAAGCATGTCAACACAAAGGACATTCTGAATTGCAAGTTAGCCACTGACAAATGCTCATGACTGTCCCTCCTATCAAAAGCATAAACACACACCTTCACATTTCCCGTTTAGAGAAAGTCAGAAGTCAGCAGTTAGCAAGGCTGAGGTGGCTGGTTGAAGTCAGCTCTCTATTCCATGAGAAATGTACAATGTCCCTGAGCTAAGTCTCCTCTGGCATCCAGCCCGAGTGCCTATTGGAGGACCTTGGCTCTACACCCGGGCCTGAGTCACTTAACTGTTGGCAAATGTTCCCCATAAGACCACCATCATGGCAGTCATGCTCGCTGAGATCATTGGAGTCACAGCTCAGTCTTCCATATAGTTTTAAAATCTTACTAAAGATAACAGAGCAGCTGGACAAGACAGCAGACCTAGAAGAGCAGAGCAAACACACCTGGTGTGGAGTCTGTCCTGCTTTAGTGGACTACACCTGGGCCCCAAATACAGTCCTTTCAAAGTACCTGCAACGAACCATACAAGAAGTTGAGAGAGCTTTGGGCCAATGTTTTGCCTATGCTACAATGGACACTGCCCTTCGAGAATGGAACACAGTGCCCAGGACACAGGATTCTTCAATCACTCATGAATATGAAGATAAAGACAACCCACTGGAAATATGAGAGATTTCCCAGGAAGGACAGAGCACTTGTCATGGACTTAGAAGTCTTGTCCTGATCAGTGAGGCTCGAACCTTCTCCTAAGGTAGACGGTGTATCTTACAGGGATATGTTGGGGAAAGGACACTGGCTACTGCATATTAAACAGCCATCAGGTGTCCAGATCCCAGTTGTGAGTTGGGTTGGGGGCCTCTTAATCAGTGTGTGTGTGTGTGTGTGTGTGTGTGTGTGTGTGTTCCTCCTTGCACTATGAATAAAATAATGTAAGTTCTCTATTACTCCTGGCTTGTGCTTGTGGAATACAAACATGAATTTCTGAAAGAAAATAAAGGAATTTCCCCTTATTATAACGACAAAGGAATATTAAATGAACGTCAACTCTTTGAACCATGGACTAGCCACATTGGGAGAGAGAAATAATCTATCTCAGGGCCCCAAATGTAGACCTGGTCACCTCTCCCAGTCCTGCGAAGTTTTACGCCCCATTTAATCAGACCTTAAAGGGATCCAAAGTTTCATAAAATGTAAAAATGTCTTCCTTTGAGTAAGATTGACTTAATAAACGTCTCCCTCACTCCACTGGAGCCCTCTTTAAGGATGCTAATTATTTTCCCTCCTAGGCCTACGAGATAGGTTCTAACCAGAAACTCATCCCATCCTTTTAAATTCCCTTGGCTCAACATTGCAATATGACACCAACAGTTAGAGTTGACCTTTTTCTGACAGAGTTGGAAATTCTCCTCCAGGCAGTGTGGTGATTCTTTAATGCTCATGTGCAAATTACCAACTGCCACACATTTCACAGGAATGTTCCAAAAGCCTGTGTTCATCTGTAGCACTGGTTCAATGAAAACATCCATCCTTGGTTTTAGATGTACTTCCCTCATGATAAAGACACCATCATGTAGAGTAAGGGAACAGATCCCAGAGGTCTGTCAAAGAATTGTTAATTTGTGTAAAAAGAGCAAACTTGTTATGATTCTCAGCACAATTGCACATAGCACAATGACGGACAGAAATATTTTTCTTGTATAGTATATCTTACAACAGTGAGAGCTGGCATTCTCACTCACCCCTAGAAAAGCTACCATGTAAAGCAGTTCAAATGATAGAGTCTCTTGGCTTTGCAGTCCTTCTGATCTTTGTCCAAAAATTCAAAAACTAAGGAAATGGCTGACATAGACTTTCTGGTCCTCAACAATTAGTCCATAGCCACCAGGTGGGCCTGAGCAGTCAGGATCTACATGTAGTATAGGGCACTGTGGTAACATGGATGTGAATTTCAGAGGGCATGTGTGTGGTGGGAAAGCATTACCATAACCCTGTGATGGGCATTAACACATTGGAGGCAAGAGCATCAGATAAGGCACAATAAAAAAGGCAGTGCGAATTGAAGAAGTTACCAATGCAGAAAGACAGAAAATCAGAACAAATCTTGTCATGCTGACTTGGAACTGGGAATACTGGTACTGGTATGAACTCAAGATTTGTAATTTACATACAGAAATCAGTATGGCTGTAACTATGTCTGTGTGCTACCTCTGCTCTAGAGAACCTAGAGCCAGAAAATCCTGTAGCAGTGAGAGCATCTAGTAACTGGAGTTTTGGCCTCCAAATACCATCTTCTCCACAAAGGGACTAGTGTTCCTTGGAGAAATACTTGGAAGTATGACCCAGGCAGGAAAAGCCCAGGAAGAATCTGGAATAGAGCCATGCCCAGATGAAGGAAAATGCTTAAAGAACAGCAGAGAAGTGGAGAGAAAGAGACTGGGTGTCAGCATGTGATGTTTTATGTGAGGACGGCACACATGGGTTCGTATGTTTGAATGCTTATTTCCCAGTTGCTAGAACTGTTTGGGAAGGATTAGGAGGTGTGGCCTTGTTGAAGGAGGTGTGTCCCTGGGGGTGGGGTTTGAAGTTTCAGAAAAGCCCATGCCATTCCCATTTATCATTCTCTGCCTTGAAGTCATTGTCGCTAGCTGTGATCTCTCAGTTACTGCCCTAGCACCATGCCTGCCCCCCTGCTGCCATGCTCACACCAGGATGGGCATGGACTTTAGCCATCTGAAAGTATAAGCCCCAATAAACTCTTTATTTTATAAGCTTCCTTGGCCATGGCCTCTCTTCACATCAACAGAAAGTAACTAAGATACGCACTAAATTTTACATCATTTGCACCTAACTCTCGTCTCAGTTCTGGGCTTCGCTGTTCTTCCTCCAGTATCAAACATCCAATCATTAACATCTGTCTTGTTAGCATTTGGTTTCCCTGTTGCTGTGATAACATAGCCTGACAAGAGCATCTTAGGGGAGAAAGGGTCTCTTGTGGCTCACAGACTAAGGTGTGGTCCATGAAGGCAACAGGGAGTGAATCAGTGGCTTACATCGCTTCTTCAATCAAGAGACAGACAGGGATGAGCATCAAGACTCATTCAGCTTCACCCTTTCAGACACTCCAGAACCTCAGCCAGGAAATGGTGCCACCCACAGAGGGCCTGTCTTCCATTCCCAGTTAAAGAGATCAAGATAATGGCCCACTGGCATCCCTTCTTCATAGGAGTCAAGAATCTGTTGACAGTTCACAGTGACATCACAGCATTTAATAGAACAGTGTCCAGCAAGGCCTTCAGCAGCAGCAGGAACGCTCTGTTTCTCGGTCCAGTGCAGCAATGGCCACTCACCATGCTCAGCCTGAAACTGTGGCTAGTTCCACTGAGGAGCTGAGGGTTTTATCTTACTTTCAGTTATTTTAACTTTCAAATAGCTGCCTGTGGCTAGTGCCTACCCTCTGGGCAGTGAGGTCGTCAGCAGCCCAGGGAGGTTCCCCACCCCTCATTGACATTCTCTACAGCATTCTCCAGGTATTCACACAAGTGTTTTCCTCACGCTTCTCCTCTCTTGGAAACTGGAGTTTCTGGTTTCCTAAAAAGGCTCAATAGGCATGCAGGCCGAGTCACCACTGCAGTCTTAGCTCTTCCTGAGCACCTTAGTAAGGTTTAACTTTCTCTGTGTCATGCTCCATGTCTCCTAGGCTCACTCCAGCCCTGGACCTTATTTGCTGCTCTAAACTGCATCCTTATGCCTCCTCCGTTTACTATATTTTCTCACTAATAACCACTCACACAGCCATCACATGCGTATTCCGTATACTGGAGTCTCTTATTTATAATAATTTGGTTGATTGATATTTTCTATTAAACATGGAATGTGAAACTAGCACAGTAGCTCCCCTGGTTTTTCCTTTTAATCTGTCTCTTTTATTTAAAACAATTGAATGCTAATTCAAGAATAATTTTTATTGACAGATAAAGTTCTGTTTGTTTGCTATGTGCAAGATGATATCTGAATATATATCTCTTATGTATGAATGACCAAATATAGCTAATTAAAATATTCATCCCCTTACATCGATATCATTTTGTGAAAACATTGTACATCCAATTATTGTACCTTGCTAATGAAGGTCATAGTCTACCATGTCCGGATAAACCCTCTGAGCTAAGTGCAAATGGAATACAACTCCCTTTTCTTAGCAGGACTTCCTCTTCTCTGCCTGATCTGGCCCAACCAGCAATCTTCTACCTGAGGAATGTCACACAATCTTTGACAAATCTAAAAGTTCAGCTTCCTCTTCCCCCCGCCCCCCATAAGAACCTGGGATTCTTGGAATGCTTCTCCATGCAAATGTGGCATTCACAGTACTTTAAACTCTAGCCAGTGATTTTATATTCACCCTGAAAACTCTTTCCTATTCCCCAAGAATCATATACAGCAGTTTCATTCAGTATTATCTAAAAGAATTTTAACACTAAAATCCTCAGAGAAGGCCTTCCTCAGAGAAAGCCTCCTCCCTTCTTCCCCCACTCTACTACCCTACCCCACCCCCACCTCCTGCACCCATTCTCACAGACTCCCACCAGTCCTGGACTCTGCTTCATCCTCCCAACCTGGTGCAGCAGTGTCTGGATACCCTAAGGGAAGAAACAGAGGGCCCAGAAGCACAGCTGGTTCCCAACTCACATACCACACCCATCCAGCAATTTTCAAGACTAAAATGTGTGGGCTGGAGAGACAGCCAAGGATCAAGGACGCTTGGAGTTCCTCTTACAGTTGCTCTTGTAGAAATTCTGGTTTCCCTTCCCAACATGGCTCACAAACCCCCTGTAGCTTCAGTTCCAGGGGAATTGTGCTTTCTTTGGCTTCCACAGCACCAAGCATGAACATGGTATACATACATGCATGTATACATACATACATACATACATACATACATACATACATACACATATACATACGTGCAGGCAAACGCATAAATGCTCAAACACATAAAAGAAAATACAATTACAAGTTTTAAAGAATATAAAGTATTATCAAGTATAGTCACTATGTGTGTCTTAAAATAAATCTCTTGGATCCGCTCCTCCTGTCTGAACTGTTGTGTCCTCTGACCAGCACCTCCCAGAAACCTTCACCTCTCTAGGGTATAAGATCTTTTAAGTCCCACATCAATAGCTCTTTTAGGTAGTCATGGCAACGGTTGACATCTTGTCTTGCTCTATCCTCTAATGGGAAAGTTTGGCATTTTTATCACTATCCTTAATTCTGGCTTAAGAAAATAGCAGCTCTTGCCTCAACAGTGGCCTCTGACATCAAATAATGATACTTGTAGACGCCCCTCTGCCATCTCCCAGTGTAAGCCGTGTAGTCTCGACTCATCACCACTGTCTAATTTGTTCTGTTTGTAAATTTCCCCCTATTATCCTATCCATCTGTTTAGCAAATAACCTTTTTTAATTTGGTTGTGGTATATTTTTCTTGCCCGTGTGTTCCAAAAATCCCTTTGATTCAGTGAAAGTTGTGTAATATTCAAGATCATTATGCATGTTACAGATAGTCTCTCAGGTTTTGGAGTCAGTGTATTTCCACCATGAAAAGGGAGAGTAACTTGTAGCCCTCCCCACTTAACAGAGTTTAGGTAGGATTGGAAATATCTAAAGCCATACTGATGTATTTTAAGTTCATGTGCTATTACCTTTGATAATTTGTTAGTTATAACTTGTCACTTTATGTGCTTTCTGACCCTCTAGAGCCAGCTTAGTAGGCTCTTTGACTGCTATATTGGTGCCACTAACCTAGCACTAAATGTACAAATGACCATGCCTCGGGGACACGTCGTGCCTTGGGTCTCAGTCGTGCTGAATTTGCGCTCCATACAGAACATCAAGATGGAAGCAGCCTAGAAACAGCAGCAGATATACTTCAGGGGTGTTCTGTCTTAGAGATATCCAGGGCTAAAAAGCTAGCCACTTGAATGGTTCTTTTGGTCACAGAGGTCATCCAAAGAAAGTTTAAATTAATGAGAGCAATTGCCATTGAAGGGATCTGATACCCAGCGTTCAGCAGAGCAGGAGGGAGAGGCCTGCAAGGAAGCCAGAAGCCCATAGCCATGGCTTTACTGCAGTCATGGGTCTCCAATATGTGACTGTCTTTATATCCATAGACAAGTCTTTTGTTTGTTTATTTGGTTGGTTGGTTGTTTTATGTTTTTCAAGACAGGGTTTCTCTATGTGTAACCCTAGCTGTCGAGGAACTCGCTCTGTAGACCAGGCTGGCCTCAAACTCACAGACATCTGCCTGCCTCTGCCTCCTGAGTGCTGGGATTACAGGCATGTGCCACTGTCACCCAGCCACACAGGACAACTCTTATTGGCACTCTCTTATAGACATCAAGGAGTCCTGCAGAGACTTCACTTCTCCTTCTGGAGAGACAGAACACCTGGGGCCGGAGACCACACAATGGTGGCTGAGGAAATATTTCTAATCAACAGGTCAGGAATGTGTCAGGCTGCTGCAGAGTCTGAGAATCCAGACTCTGGGTGAAGAGGCCACAGCCAGGTATAGTTTAGACGTCACCAAATTCAGCAAGTGAAGGGACACTGCTCCTGGATAAGTCATCAGGGCGACTAAGAGAGTGAACTGCTGAGTAATCTTTAAACTTATGCTATAGAACATGCTGCTAATTGAAAAATCAAAAACAAACAAACAAACAAACCCTGGTACACGGCACAGAGCTTCTATTAGCATGTGAGTATGTGCTGAAGAAACAGGCGGGACTTGTTAGAGATGATGTCCAGGTGTTAAAGTCCCCCAGACTGCCCGTCAGCCTGTATGTGCTGAGATGGAAAGACGGAGTGAAAGAGTAGTTGCTCAGAAAAGTCTCCGCACTCTTCCAGGGCTGCTCTATGCAAAATCACAGATGTCTTGTTGACAGGCCTCAGGAGAGAGCCAGACAGTCCTGCAATCTGCACTTTCCCAGTCTCACAAACTGTCTTGAGTGTGTCCACCATGCTAGGTCAAACTCTTGGCCACAGGGCGCAGCCTGGGCTTGAGCACAGCAGGGCTGTCAGTTGGAGTTAGTCCCTTCCTGCCAACTTCATGGCTTCTTCAGATAAACCATTACAATTCTTTGTAAGAAAAGAATTTTCTATGGTCTATTTTCAATGTTAGGTGAACTAGTGTTCATCAGAGGTGTAGATAGGCAAGGGTCCCCCACAACTGGCCCCTTGCTGGTCTCCCTCTGAGAGCTGGAAGAGTCATCCGCTAGCAACTGAGCCTAGAAAGGAGAGCAGCCTCAAGACCCGGTTCTTTACTGTGTAAGACTCTGCATCCTGAACCAATAGGATGGAGAAGAGATCAGCTACCGGCCTATGAGACGCAGGACAAGTACGGAACTTTACAAGCCAGGCAGCAGGCCTTTTCTCTGCCAGTGTCCCTCCCAGCAGGATACTGTGTTAACAGCTAGCTATGTGGTTTTTTAGTAGTCCTTTGAATTTATTATTGTCTTGTTTCCCACATAATCTTACCAAATGGAGTTGGAAGAAGCCCTCATGTTGTCCTCAGAGAAAACGTTACTGTGAGGAATTATGAAGGAAGGAAGAAAGGGAGGAAGTAAGAAAGGAAGGAAGGAGGGAAAAGGAGAAGACACACCAAGGGTCCTTCAAGGGGGTCAGCAGGCTCTGTGCGTCTCAGTGTCTTTATCAGTGAAACTCCCCGAGCCTTCTCCAGGTGCCAGCAGAGGTCATCTGCACATCCAAGGATTCCATTCTGTAATTTCAAACCTAGTTCAGTTCTGACCCGGTAGTGAAACTTCACAGTGCTTCGCCTCTGGACATGGGAATAAGTAATCAAAGCAGTAGCCATGGCATTACTGTCTCTGGCGTCCTCTGTAGTATCATCAGGAAGGGCTCTTCAAATTCCTGTTTCCTTCCCAGGGACAGAATGTCCTGAGCAAACATCTCTCTGCCAAGTATTTGTGTCCACATATGCAATGTTTATGTTACATGTCACGTTTCAAAGGAACTCTGCAGGTTTGAATCTTGACAATTACAACACGGTGCCTTTGGAACAAACTGGTTAGCAATCGATCCTATCTCTCCATGGCTGCACAAACACCAGTGTCCTTTTTGTGAGGCTGGTATGTGCTTAGAGTCCCAGCCTTGCCACCACTAGCCCTGGTGTTTGTGGAACCCTTCTTTCCTCCGCCTCTACCTCCTCTGCCTGTGGCTGTGGATGGGAGTATAGCAAGGAAGACAGGCAGGATGGCAGCCATGGCCAGGGGTACGCCAGACTGCTACAAGGGTAGTGTCAGTTAGGGAAGAAGAGACCAGAAGGTTGCAAAAACCTGGTCAGAATGATCTGCAGGAGGTATGAAGGCTGCAGCCATCACAGCTGTCTGTAGAAAAAGGTGGTGGGTAGGCCTCCCGGGAAAAGCAGTCCTCGAGTGCAAGTGTCTGGAAAGCAGTGGTGGGCATGGTGGGAAGGTAGCCAGGGAGAGACTAGTTGCCCTATGATGTATAGCCACAGAGGTGAAGGCACTGCCAAGGAACGCAGCCTGCAGATGCTCTAGATGAGCCCTGAAACAGGACATGGTTGCTTCAAGTGAGCAGTGAGGACCAGGTCCCTCCCACACTCCACGGTGCTCCCTGTCATTTCCTCATCCCTCCTTCACTTGCCTTCCCACATAACCCCCTGAATACTATATATACATCTAAGCAGCTTTCAGAACAAAGAGGAGTCCTTGCCATCTGAAGAGCTTCCTGCCAATCCTCATCAGACTCCTTGGTAAAATGAAGGACCCTCTAAGGAGCCCTGAAAGGAAGCCTGTACTGCAGGCAGCGATGACTGCCTTTCTCAACGGTGATGTCATAGCCTGCCCCAATGTAGGCCATCCCATATAGGCCACTGGCTGCTCTGAAGCTCTTGAGAACCCTGGGGCCAGTTCTACTTGGCCAGAACATCACACACACACACACACACACACACACACACACACACACACACATGACTTCACATAGAACCACTGGAAGAGGCAAGCTATTTTGATGCACCAAGGCCCATCTGGGCAATTCAGTCATCCTCTTCTTCCCTGGCATCCCCTCCTCTCTGCCCGCTTTTATTCCAGAACCTGAGCATGCCTACATCTCCTCTGTCCCAGGTCTATCCAGAAATTAGGGTGACAAGAGAAGAGAAATGACAGAGATAGTCACACACTCTCTCCACAGCCATACCCACTCCAGCCTGCACTCGGATGAAATAATTGGTCCCTGCACTTTAATAACTGCATTAAGCCCTCTCTCCTACCATGGTTCCTGCTCCAGGCATATAGGACAGAGGGGAACCGGGTGACCCCCCGTATCTCCCCCTGCCATGTAAATTCCCCAAAATACTGTCCTGTTAACCACAGTTCCTGTGTAGAACTGGGATGTCTAGAAAACTCTGTCTGTGTAACTCCAGGCATCTACTAACAACTGTCCAAAATCTACAAGCTAGAATGTTATAAGTTCACGAGCTTTCCAAACTGTGGCCTGTTAGATAAACCACATACAGCCCCACCAGAGAATGCTAGGCACGTATTCAGTGCTTGAAAGCAAGCCTTGCCCTCTTTGCTAGACTTGGGGTTCCTCATCTACAGTGCATGCAGAAGTGGGCAGACAACCACTTAAACCAAATAGAATTAACATCTTTTTTTTACTGGATGAAATGGGCCACTTCCTTGCCCTGTACTCATGCCAGCTCGGCTCTCAGTGCCGACCTCTGCAAATACAGGTGGCATTCCACAAGCCTCAAGGCTCCAAACTGATGACGGAGGGACCTGAGAGTAGTGACTCAGGACAACCACATGACTACACACAGTTCATTCCAGGAATATTTATCCCAAAGAGAACACAACACACAAGAGCAGAAAATTGGAGTTGTGTTCTTATAACAGGATGAGACCGCCTGCACCAGGTTTCTATTGGAACTCAGAGAAAAGTAAAGGCTCCTTAGCTACTGGAACAAGGTAATCAAGACACATACCTCCCCCATGTCTTCAGACATGAAGGCTCCCCCTCCACTCACAGGCACAGAGAACACCTCACCTGAACAGGTGGCCTCAGCTACAGGGACAGTCAAGCTCTTTTAGGACTAGAACACCCTAAGGAGGGTGGAGGTGTCAGCTCATTTCAAAGATCAGACAGCTCCCAAAGGAGACTGAAGAGACAGCCAGAGAAGCCATTTCTTAGGGGTGCCAAAAGAAGGTGGTAAACAGAGAGTATTGCCAATAGTTGTCTGAAGAGCAAGAAGTAAGAGGGGGCACAGATGTCCCATGAGCTGACCGTCATCCCCAGCAGCTTTGATAGAGAGGTGAGACAGAAACTTGGCTCAGAGAAAACAAAGATACGTGAGCGAAAGTCAGTCTAGTCTCAGGAGAAACTTGACTGTGAGGGGAAGTCTGGAAGTATCTTGGTAGAGTTGGGTTTAGGCCGGGGTTTTAAGATGGAAGCAACAAGGCTCACGTTTAAATGTAAAAAGTTCTAATCCCCAAATGGGAAATGCCAAAGGGAGACAGAATCACCTATAGGCTAAGGTGTGACTAGGGTTTGCCTGAAGCTGGAAGGAGCTCACAGCAGCAAGGAGACCAGGCAGGACTCTTCAGGACGGTGGAAGGATAAGAGATATTTTTCTTATATTCTGTTTGCATAGAATGCTCACACCCCATGACCACCCTTAAAATAACCTCTTGATTTTCCCGTGGTTATAGCTGCCTCTCATGAGGAAAATCATGGCCGAAATAGATGGTTATGATGATTATGTATGATTCTTATGACAAAGGAATTATAGCTCAAGACTGTGGCTGCCTTTAGTTTCTAGGATATGAAGTACCTGCCCCCACATCCTCAGGGCCTTCCTGTGAGAAGGGCCTGTCCTATACGCAGTGCTGGCCTGTCCCGGTAGCTATCCTGCAACGAGGAAAAACTACACTGCTGTGACTCAAATTCCACAGCGGGCCGGAGCCTCTTGTCTGTTTTTCTGGAAGACATCACTTTTGAACGGTTTTACATCTATATTACAGAGATTTATTTTTAATTTTTCAAAACTTCTCTACTATCCTCCAAAGAGCCCTAAACTGTAAGTTCCTATTTAAATTCTGCCCCTGGCAAGCTGATTTACTCTTGAGTTTGGTGTTTTATTATTGTCGAATGTCGCGTATAAGACGAGAGCTTTGGGGAAACCTGCAGACGTTCTGATATTTCCAAAGGTCACTTGTTATATGGCTGAACTCCAAGCATTTTTTCATCTTCAACTGCCTGCGTGTGTTGATGGACCCACAAATGGGCCACCACAGTTGCAGGAAATGCTAGTGCTCTGGCAGGCCCTGCCACATAGAGTGCCACGAGGAAGCTCGGACTTGACAACGCCAGAGAAGAACTGCTGCTGTCCTCCCACCAGCTAAAGAGCACCTACCTCCCCTCAAACCCAAATGCGGTTCATACCAAGTGCGTTTTCTGGTCTCCAGTGTTTCCTGGCCTCCACCTTCACACTGCCATTTTAAGCTTGCGACCATCTATGTGTGCTTGAGTCTACCTGGACCTAAAAAAATCCTCTTTCCACGTCTATGCTTGCCTAGCATCGTTCCCTTTTGGAAAGGCGTGTTTGTCGTAGGAGAGTAAGCTTTATTACTGTTGTATACCAGAGCCCAGGGGTTCTGGATCATCCTGTCAGTAACGTGCTAACGCATTAAAGAAGGAGTCATGTGACTACCGCCTCCTTTGCACACTTCGACTGGTTGGCCAGGCAGCTTTGTGATACAGGATTCTGGGTCTCTGCCCACTTCAGATGAGTGAAAGGCCATGGCCAACTAAGGACGTCTGTTCTAAACACTGAGAAAGGATTAGGAGGCGGTAGAAAGGACGCAAAGCTCCACCAAACACTTGCCTTTCCTCTAAGAGGGCCTTGGATAATTGAGGAATTGCAGCTAAAAGATTTTTTTTTTTTAGATATAAGTGTAGGTTTCCTTTAATTAGTCAGCATAGTAAATTTCATCAACCCAAAATACATAGCATTGTTTGATTGTTATGAGAGAGGATGAGAGCCTAGTCTTCAGCTTTCTAGTCTGAGATTATTTCTGTTCGTATTATTGCTTCATAAAATTATGCTGGGATTCATACATCCCGGTTTGCACTCACTACATTTTTACAGTAGATAAAATATTTCATTATTTCCGACTTAGTGTTTTCTTCATAAACATTTTTATTAATGTAATTGAGTAAATAGGAAAAGGAAAGATAAATTAGCTGTTGTTTATTTTTTGTTTTTCTTGAGCAAAATGAAAACATTCAGTTTTTGGTGAAAATTGAAGACCAACTGTAACGTGGTCCAAAGCGTAACCCGCCGGTTTAAAACACAGGAAATGGGATGTCCTCTGCCACGCCACTGCTCTTTAGAAAGCTGCATTTCTGTTCTCTAAGAGGTCGTAGGAAAAGAGACACAAGTGCCACAGATAACAGGGGTAGGTCATGAGTCAGTCTCGTTGTCATCTGTTTTCTCTTGCAAACTCTTCCTCTACAGACACTCTGGTGTGTAGCATCATACACTGTTGAGCCTCGTAGGCTTCAGCCACATGGTTTGCTCAGTATCCTTAGCCAGTGCATCAAATTATGCATTTTAATTACCAGCCAACATGGCCAAACTTTCTATCGTGGAGCGATGCTTGATTTATATATGCAAGAGTTATCTGTTCCTGTGTGAACACGTGTATATCTCACCTGCACCCAAAATCCTGAGCCTGCTTGCTGGTCAGCAAATATAGAATATTCTCTAAGGCATACTACAGAAGACAGTCCTCATCAAGTTGAAATGTATCTTCTTCTTAGTTAGCTGATAAAGAACGTGACTGATGGTACACTCAGCTGCATAAAAATTAATTTTATTCTACAATTGAATATGTGGTCTCAAATTTTCATATCTCTATCTTTTAAGGATGTACATTTTGTTTCTTAAATGAAGTATTTTGTTAATTCAATAGATATTTTGTTTGTAATAAAATACTATGAGCATGGAAGAACCTTTGTTTCAGCAAATGAGTTTTATGTTCAATAGTAAGTCATTAAATCCAATCAATTCCAGAATTCACAACTCAGTTCTTGAATAGAGACGAATAGGGTTTTGATTTACTTCAACTGAATCTATGGGAAATGTTTGCTATGTTTTGGTCGACTTTATAACTTAGTGTTACTTGGAAGACAGGAGTGTTGAATACTGAGACATAATAAAAATTTGGACCAGTTAAACTGAGAGAAGTCTCTGGAAAGAGTCAAGAATAATGGGGAAAAAATGATTTGATAGATTCCCTCTGCCCCTGAAGTCCAAGCAAGCCTCCTGCTGGTGGCTACTCTGGGTATTTTGGCCATTTCCTCCTGACAGTCTAGACAAAAAGTGACCTTTAACTGGATGACACAGCTGTCACTCCTGCACTTTGAATGACTCTCCCTTGATTTCTATCTCTGTTCATCTTATTTTTTCTCAGTATTATAAAATAAGACACAAGAAAATTTCCCTGGATGAAGATCTCCCTAAACTGTTCACTGCCTGTTCTCCGCCTCTGTTGCCATCCTTCTTGCTTGGTCCTTGATGCTTGTGTTGACCCAGCTCATCCTTCAACACTGTGCTTGGTTTCTAATTTTTACATCTAGTTATTTATATGGAGTGCCACAGGGCGTGTGTGGAGGTCAGGAGAAAAGTTGCAGAAGTCTTTCTCTCCTTCCATTTATGTGGTGTCTGAGGATCAAACTCAGGTCATCAGGTGTGGTAGCACATGTCTTTGTCTGCTAGCCAATTCCAGTTTTGGTGTGTTACAACTGGTCCAATGATTTTGTTGTTCATGTCTATGACCTGCCACCCTCCACAAACGGCTTTCCTGAAACCAAATGTTACCTGCTTCAGCAACCCTAGCAACTGACCCAGCGGTCAGGACTTGGATAGCATAAATAAATATAGAAGGAAATATACGTAATGAAAGGTTTTCACATTTTAGTTCCAAATCCCGTCATCCAGGGAAAGTACCTGATGCAAAGCACATATTCTTAGGTGTCTTTGATGTTTAAAAAGTGAAGCTAAGAACACCTTGTCTCTAAGTTTCTGTAGCGTGCACGCAAAGCAATGACTGAGATTTGTGCTATGCACGAGCTGCTTTTTTCTCTACCCTCAATGGGAGAGACCTGTCACGTGTTGATCTCAGTGTCCAGCTGGCGGACCCTGTGCTCTGTTGGTTTCAGCACACCATGGCCTTCTGCTGTTACCAGCATCTCTAGAGGTGCCTCCTTGGTCTCTTGGTGACTAGTTCCTTTGTTTCTTTCTGTGACACAAAGACCTGACAAAAGCGGTGGATGGGAGAAAGGAAGGAAAAAGGAAAGAAGGAGGGAGGGTGGGAAGGAGGGAGGGAGGGAGGGAGGGAGGGAGGGAGGGAGGGAGGGAGGAAGGGACAGGAAGGAAGGAGAAAGAGAGAGACTTTTATTTTGGCTCACTGTTTGAGGGGACTGTCCCTCACGAGAAGGAAAGCATGGCGTCAGTTTAGGTGGCTGTTCACCTTCTATGTTAGGAAGCAGCGGAAGCTGCTGGTACTCAGCTTCCTTTCCCATTTTTAGTCAGTTGAGTGCCAGCCTATGGTATGTTGCTGCTCACATTTGGGGAGGCCTTCCCACCTCAATTAACTTTGTCAGAAATTCCTTCACAGACACCTAGAGATTTTTTTTCCCGGGTTATTCTGGAACCTGTCATGTTGACAGTATTAAACATTACGCTTATACTTGATTTCAAGAACTTCCTTTCTGAGAGACTCCCAGGTCTAGACTACAAAGTTTAATTGACTAACCTCCCCCCAGAATCCTGCCTGGAGCCCCGAGCTCTTCCAGAACCGCATCAAAGATTCCCTAGAGCTGGATCGTTTGCTTTTCCCACATACTAAACCTTCGCCTCTCTTACCGCCTTTATCCTTGTCATCATGACCAGACAGTGGGCCATTTACACACACACACACACATGCACACACACACGCACACACACGCACACACACGCACATTACCAGGCTACAAGCAAGGTGTGCTTGCAAGACTCTGGGCAGCCAGCAGCTTAGTTAAGTTTAGAATTTGCCTCATTAGCTCAGAGCTTGCTCAATCACCAGGGAGTGGAACTGGAGGGTGGTATCATGGAGGGGGAGGGGGAGGAAAACATAACGGGTAGTTGGGTCGAGAAGTGGCATTAAGAATGGAACTCATAAAATAAGGAAACTTCAGAGTAGGGAAAGGATTTTTAAGAAGGAAAAAAAAGACAAAAAAAAAAAAAAAGGAACAGCTTGTTTCTTTCCAAGCACAAGCTATGCCCATGCTCCTGAAGGCATCCATGAAACCTACACTACTGAGTGCAGCTTCAGGTGTTGAACTTTAGGGTCTACAACTACAGGCTGGAGTCAAAGATGCTGTCTATCTGTCGGTGTTCATGGTCCTTCCAGAGGAGCTTGCATGGTCCCAGCCTCCCCCAGGACATCCTCTGTTGTCACATGAGGGCCACAGTTTCTGAAGGTGTAAAAGCCACTAAAGCAAGAACTCTTTCATTCAATCTCACCCTGACCAGAGAGATTCGCGGTAGTACTCATGGTAGGGAGATGGCCAACTCGAGGTCCAGTCTCAGGTCCCTAAGCAGATCTATCTGGTAAGTGGTGAGAGTAAGTTCTTGCCCTTGGTGAACTGACTCAAAAGCAGGTTCCCTCCAGAGCCTGCCAGGGCCAGTGTCTCAGATGTGTTCATGTTCAAGCGAGATTCCTCCTACCATCTTACTGAATTTTTCTTCAAAAAAGAAAAGAGAGGCATTAGATTCCTCTTGATGTTTTTAAATCTCCTCAAAAGGCTACTTGAATCTACTTGATGTCTCCTCGAGTCTACTTGGTGCCTAGATCTGCCCATCTCACTTCAATTCTTACCACAAATTATAGAGAAAACTGATGATTGGTGGGTTTTAGTCATGTTGTTTTGAGAAAAATAAGATTTCATACATCATATGAATTTCATCATGTCATAGAAAACAGGAGAAAGTAACAGTGTAGCTCAGGAGTTAATGCCTTTGAGATGTACCATCCCTGGCCTGAAATCAGTAAAATAACCAACTCTTCACTTAAGATTTAAAAAAAAAAAATCTCACCTTTTCCCTCAAGGCTTTATAGATTAACATATTAAGAAAAATAGAAAGGATGACCAGTTAGAATTCCAAACAAATTCTTAAACTTTATGATTATTACAACACTACACCAGACAAGTTGGGGTCTGAGAGGCTATTATCTCAGAATCATTTGTCCTGTCCCTCATGGAATGATGTGGCCAGCACCACAGGTGACCAAGTCACTTAGCTCCACATGGGCTCAGCTTGGGAACTCTTCTCTTTTTTAGTCAGGGTTGAAGGAGGAACCTATGGGTAGAGCCAGAATCACCAGAGAGGCCAGGTCTGAGAAGGGATGCAGCCTTGAAATTAGATCTGGTGGATGTGCATTCTTCTAGGTTCCCCCTAGAGACACATCGCCCCCAATGCCAGCAGGAAGTAGCCAGATTTCACGACGACCCTATTCCTGCTTCACCATCACCTCTTTCTAATTTTTCTTTTTAACTAAACCAAAACATGGGAATGTTAGTATTCTGTCTAAACTCCACCTCCACAGTTATCTGGCAACACCCAGGTATGCTCCTCCCCACAGTTACCTGAAACAGCCAGGTAGGCGTGCCCACTATAAAAGAGGCTGCTTGCCTCCTCCTCTCTCTCTCTTACTTTCTTGCCTCTAGCTTCTCCTCGCCCTTCCTCCCTTCCTTTCCCCTTCTCTCCTCGTGGTCATGGCCGCCCTCCTCTTCTCTCCTCTCTCTCTCCTCTTTCTCCACCATCTTCTCCCGTTTCTCTCCCTACCTTTGCACTCTGCCCTGAATAAACCCCCTCCCCTTTGGAAAAAAAAAAAAAGAAATTAGATCTGGTGGATGTGGCTGGAGCCAAGGTGGGTGTGGCTGGAGCCAAGGTGGGTGTGGCTGGAGCCAAATGGGTGTGACTGGAGCCAAGGTGGGTGTGGCTGGAGCCAAGGTGAGCACACTTTGTATTGTTGACTCAGAGAAAGGTGAGGTGAGATCCACACCGTCAGATGAATTCAAAGGATGGACGCATGTGGTCAGAAGTACAGAAGCATCTAAGTCTCAAACAAATCCAACCCCTTCAGGAATCCCACCATTCACTGCGAATACACATGGTGGGAGAAGTGAAGGGATGGATGGGTGTGGTCTGCCTCACAACCAATAATGTCACCATCAAGTGGGATTACCCAAGAGGAAAACACAGCTGCCTGCCTGCCTGCCTGCCTGCCTGCGTTTCCTTCCTCCCCTTCCTCTCTTCTTTTATCTCTTCCTTTTTCCCTCCCTTTCTTACTGATGAGGGTAGCCAAAGCTGAGCTCAGTAAACACAACACAACACCTTATCATCCACCTTATCTACAGCTGTTTCCACCCACACAACAGTAACAACAACAACAAAAGAAAAGTGAGATCAAAAGTCAGGAAATTGATTTAGGTTCATTCACACAGACATCTTTCCTCCTGCCCTACAGGGCCTGCTGGCTCGAGTGGAAATCCCATCCTTAGAGCTTATTTACATAAATGATAATCATCTGTTGAATTGTACCCAAAGCTAATGGCCAGCAGACATCTGGGCCCACGATGCTATCAGTTAATGCCACTGTGTGCGGAGTGCAGCACACAGGCACATCGCTCACAGGGCAGCACCGGCTCTGTCTGTTTCTGCACGTTCTTCGGTGCGATCCGCATGTATTTTAGAAAGTGCCGCACTTGCCTACCGCTAGGCTGTAAAACTGTAGCATTTCCCGCTTGATTTATAGGGCTCAATTATCTCTCCTCAGTCATATGAGATGTCTTTTCTAATAAAGGGCCAAAGAGTCTGAGAGGCAGCATCTGTGCCGCACACACAGAAGGGTGATAGGATCACGGCAGGTTTCCCCGTGGCTTAGCAAACATTCACAAACAGGGGAAATTGGAGCTACTCATCCAATATGTTTCAGCCTCCGTGGACTCAACTAATAAAGTAACCATGGAAAAATTAAATATGTGTAAACCAGAGCACCTTTATGGCACTTACCGGGTTATTGCGTTGTGTCACTTGTACCAAGGACCGTTTCCAGGCTGCAGGGGGAGGAAGAAAGTCTTTTGCTTTTATTTGAAAAGATGATGATGTCTCAAAATATTATAGAGAAAACCGTGTCCAAGTGAGTGCGTGCAGACCTGGACCAACAGTAAGCGGGTCTGCCTCGTGGATCACGCACTGCAGGTGAAATGGGCCTTGCTTTGTGGATCTTTCCACCTGAACACAAATGCCTTTTGCTCTACCGAAAGAAACACTGCGTTATGATTAAGGAGATCTGGGTTTGTATTTCTATTGCTGTTGTTTTTTTTAACCAGTCAAGATATATTTGGATAAATGTATTAACCCATGAGAGCAGGCATAGCCCTATCCATGTCTGTCCTTTCCCTGGAACCATGGCCCAGGAACCACAGTCATGTATTGTATTCCTGGGTGGTGCCACATGCTGATTCCACTCAAGTTCTGACGCTGTAGTTCTGTCTTAAACAAACATCCCCAGCACCACAGGGTCTGTCTGTCCCTCAGTTCTCCCCACCTGGCTGTTGCTGACACTGCCATACAGAGTCACTGTGAGGATAGACTACCACAGGGGAGAGCCTGACAAGCACCTGGCTTGGAGTCACACCTGCCACAAAGAAGCACCACACCTGAGATGTCCCTGCGGCTCCGTCTCTGTCCTGTGCAGACACCAGGGATATGCCTGCATCACCTCCATCCCCACCCCCACCCCCAGTCTTTAGAGTTTCCCCTGTGTAGGTGTGTGACACTCAAGCTGGGGTACTGGAGACAGAACTCGGGTCCCCATACTTAGCAGTTGCCTACATTTTGTTTGTTTTGTTTTGTTTTGTTTTGTTCTGTCCTGTTGTGTTCTGTTTTGTTTTCAATAACATTTAGCCTTGCTGAAGTGCAGGGGCACACATCTCTAATCCCAGGCAAAGCAAGGTTGATTCCTGTGAGTTCCAGGCCAGCCATGACTATATGGTAAAACCCTATATCAAAAAGAAAATTAATCTAGGCACCTAAACCCGAAATCCTGGGGCTCAGAAGGAGAGCCATAGATCCTGCCCCACAGTGGAAGAATTGGTCAGTGACCACAGGCGCTCCTAAAAGGATGTGATACAGGCTGTGATGACCAAGCCTTGCAGCAGAGGCTTGCAAGCGCTCAACAGTGTCGCTCGGGGTCTTCAGTTTGAACTCCTGGCATTTGTGTTTACCAGTGATTCACAAAGATGACTTCAGCACCACATGTGCCTTCAAACAAATCCCAAGTGTCTAATCCGGAGGCTTTCTCCAGCCCGTGTCCTAGAACAAAGAAAGGCTGTGCACTAACCACCGTCCAATTAGGCCCTTCTCAGTAGAGCTCCTCTGAGGAGAAATGCCTTTCCTAAATCGAATCTTTAATTCTTCCCATTGCATTTGATCCTCACAGAATGAGTCTGTGATGTTTTTCTATGAGTTGTCATCTAGGACCTCCCACGAGTCATCAGCATTTTCTGTGGTGTAGACCAC
Organism: Grammomys surdaster; assembly: GCF_004785775.1. Classification (NCBI taxonomy): domain Eukaryota; kingdom Metazoa; phylum Chordata; class Mammalia; order Rodentia; family Muridae; genus Grammomys; species Grammomys surdaster. The sequence continues at coordinate 1,212,396 of NW_021604663.1, read as the reverse complement.
CCAGACCGAAAAGGCTTTAGAACAGACACATTCTGGACACTAGGGATGCATGCAGTACCGGGCTATAAGAGCCCTGTCCTGAGAGCAAGCTGACTTGTTTGCCTTTGTTTCTATTTACAGACTAGAAGCCCTGCCATGTAAGTTTGTGCTTCAAAGACCAGGCTCTGACTGTATCTCCTCCCCCTAGACCCCAGCAGATCCCAGCAAGGGCCAGGGAGGATGAACATAAGCAGGAGAGGGCCAACAGCGTTACCATCACATATCACAAATTATATTTCCCAGCATGCCTATTCCCCAAAGGTACCAGCCCATCCAGTTGCCAAACTAAGTCTTCATTTTGATGTAATCTTTTAAAAGAATAAATGTACGTGATGCTAGAATGAAATGCTTTTTAGACAATAATGGTGTTAGATTGTAAGGTTTTAATGTTGGCAAACAACGTATTTCAGCCACTGAGAAATTACATAGCAATAAAAACTGCTGGGGCGGGCTTTAAAGCGAGAAGTCAATTGCTACTCAACTCTGAGTGACCATCTAGGAAGAAAGTAACTGTCCCCATGTCGGAGTGGGGTGTGAATAAGTGGGCTTCATCCTTCCCCTCTGCTCTAGCCTACCTCCGATGCTTTTAGACCCCCATTTCTGTTTCGCAGACTACATTTTCCAACAAAGAGTATTGGTTTCATACATTCCATCATTTATACTTGAACTAAATAAGCGGGGACATCGTTTCCCCAGAGAATGTTAAAGACACAGACTTATCTTTGAATGTCCACTTTGGAGGCATGTTTTTAACACAAATAAGTTCCATAAACTATTTCTGTTAATAACCATTGGGTCTATAAACCATCGTCCTTTCAAAATGTGCATTTCTGTCTGAATTATAATTACTGCTTGAAGCGAAATACAATTTAGTATTTATATGACTTGGGGTGCTTTTCATATAGTCGTAAAGGACCCTCCTTGAACATGCCTTTATTTGTTAGGAAGCAACTGACCCACCCAGGCCACCGCATACAAAGGTGGTTGGTGGCTCCTCGTTGAGAAAAGGCAGGGATCAAACGTCCTGGAAAACCAACCCCCAATTTCTTTTCTGGTCCTTACCTGTCTTCTCCCTTGATGTCTCAGTCTATCTTAGCTTCCAAACCCTTCATCCCAAACACACACATGCACACATACATGCATGCATGTGCATGCATGCGCATACGTGCGCACACACACACACACCACCTGCTTGCCCTCTGCTCTGCTGAGTTCCTAGCCAGCTGTGCTGACACCCTTGGGCTTTCTAAGGAAAAAGTGTTGAAGGCAGCCTTTGACCTACCCACCCCCAGCATTGTCTTCTCCACCTCAGTTCCTGTATCAAAGGAAATGAGACCGTCTTCCTCTATGCCTCCTGCATACACCCACATCCTACAGAAACAAAGAGCCCCACCTCTTCACCCCCATGAGTCTGACCCCTCAGGACTCCAATTGAGGCCTGTCACCTGGGGTGCCACAACTGCTCTACAAAGTTCTACACAGCAAAGGACAATGTTGTCCACATCCGTGAAGCAGACACAATGATCCTTTTAACAATGGTTTGCTTGATAATAGCCTGGGGCCCAAATTAAAATTGTAGGACGATGGATGACAGGGAAATGACTCAAGGTTTGAGTTAACATGCTCCAAGCCAGGAAACCACTTTTCTTCTAGAAGATTAATCTTGCATTATAGTGAGCACTGCTCATTCCAGAGGGCTAGATAAGGTCAACAGTGCACTGCACATGTACATCAGTAGTGCACTGGGCATGTGCATTAGTAGTGCACTGCGCATGTGCATTAAGGATACGTGGGTGTAAAGGGTTGATGCCTGGCTAAGGAAGGTGCTACCCTTCCTGCCTTCCATGAGCCACATTCTAGACTCTAGAATCTAGAACAACACCAGGCATTTGCCTCTGGAAAACATTCTCCTATAGACTTCCTACTCCCTGTTACAGCTCAAATCTGGTCTGCTTTTTCCCCACGGGAAAGATTAAATCCTTCATTTCTGCCTTTTGTTTACTGTTTGTCTCTAGACTTATCTAAATGTCAAGAAGTACAATGTAGTTTGTCTCTTATGCCATGTGGATTTCTATCCTCTAAAACTCACGGTGCTAAATAAACCATTCTTGTCATGACTGTTCCAACATGAACACACAGTGAGGCACAGGACTTGGCACAGAGTGGGGCCGGAACTCGGGGAGCTGATGAAGGCCCCATGAGCTCCTCTAGCAGCTGGAAGGCCAGATTAAAGTGCGGTGGAAAGCCATCTGCAAGCTGCCTCAGGTCAAAGCTACAGTCTTTCCAATTAGATCCCCCACACCATAGCTGGCCATCTGTGACAGTGGCCCACAAACCGCTATAACTTCACCACAGCCCATCCTAGAAGCTTGCCACTGTCCCATCCCATCTGTAAACCAAGGAAATTTACCTCCCTTTCCCTGGCCCCATCCAGATCAAGAAAAATCCTTTGCTTCCTTTTCCCCTGTGAACCGCTCTATTCTGTTTTGTATTGTGTTGTAAGCAAGCTCCTTTGAAAAGACAAACTCCTTTCAAGCAGAAGCTCAGAGTATCTGGTGTAGTTTGTCATCTGTCCCCTGGGGACCCCACAGACTTTCCAATAGAGCCAAAGATAGTTCCACAGCCCAAACCCCCTCCCAGATACAGCCACCTCCATACACCACAGAATGGTAACTGGTACCAGCATTTCTCTCTGCTCGGCCAAGAGCAGAGATAAAGACAAGAAAGAGACTTGGGTGCCAGGCAGAGAGGTTGCTGAGTGTCTCATGGGTAGGTGGAGAGGGATCATGTGCCCACGAGAAAAACATCCCCCTTTGTATTTCATTCAGCTGTCACTAAGAATCAAAGAAGGCATTGGTACCCGCTGTTGTGCACAGGACTCCTTAGGCTCCCAGCCGGCGGCCGCACTCTGTTCTATCCTTACATTGTATTTGCATTCCGGGTATTTGGGGGCCAGCGTTAGTATTTTGTTTTGTTTTGTTTTGTTTTGTTTTGTTTGCATGCACTTTGTCAAAAGAAATCTTCCTGCCAGTCTTCAACCATTCAAATATTTTCACACTCATTCTATATTATAGTAGACGCACGCTATTCTGAGAAGCGGCCTCTCCCCTGCACGTCCATCCTGTGCCTATCTGGATGGGGCAGCGGGGAAGCCATCACTTCATCCTGCCAAGCCCTGTGGCCCTAGTATCCAAGAGACATCTAAGTCTAATCAAAAACTCTTGGACATCAGACAACTTTTGGGTTTCTGAGTTGTTTTGTCTAAGCAAAGGCCCAGGCTCACTTCCAGGGAAAGCACACAGCCATATGCCAGTGCAAAGCAACACAGGACCCGGCTTGTTCGTAAGGAGACTCAGAAGAGGGAGAAGTTGTTTTTTTAGCATAGGTGTTTCTTTAGCCCCAGTAGAAAAACAAAATACTAACATGCTGACAATGGTTAGTGGTCTGTACACCGCAAGCCACAGTCCACCCATGGTGCTTGAGCCAACACCAGTTCACCTGCAGAGCAGCAGTAGCCCTCAAACTTAAATTTTTTTATTGTATCCCAGAGAGTCTCAAAGACAGAAAACTAAACAGATGTACATTTCCATTTTGTAAAAACAAACAAAACGAGCCTCTTAATAAAATCATTAAACTGGATTGTTAAATTGATTCCATTGGTTTGTGCTGGCCAATGAGCTTCTATCATCAATATAGATTTAAAGAATGACTATGACTGAGAAATTCACAAATGAATTCTGGTTCTGGGCATGAACCATTTACAAGGAGGCAGCGTCTCTCACTCCCAAATAGCTACAGAGCATTCACATCGAATAGCTACAGAGCATTCACATCCTGGGAGCAAACTCACAGCGGCTCAGGGTTGAGGAGTCTCCATGAGTAGCAGAGAAGGCCCTGGCACCATCTTGAGACTCACAACCCCACAGTTACCTGTGGCCGGTGCTAGTGAGATGGGTCAGTTTGCCCAACCGAACTGGATGACCAGCTCCATCCAGTAACCAGCCTTTGGGCTAGCTCCTTCAGGCAACCCAAAGTCAAGAAGCATATGTTTACACTGACAGCTTTTTTGTTCCCCTGGTGACAGCAGTTCTGAGGCAGAGAGGAAGGGAAGGTGGAATAGCCAGCAGGAAGTGCATTCAATATTCTCACTCATCAGACTCAGTCTCCACCAGCAGGAGCACCCACACCCAAACCCTTGGGCAACATCGCTGTTTTGACCACTGACACCATTCTTCCAACTGTCCCTAAGGCCGTAGACACTTCCCCCAAGGAAATGACAATTCCACCATGACTCAGAATAGGTGTCAGAGCCACTAAAGAACAGAAAGTTAATGTACTAGAGACTTTAGCCCAGTGGCTGCCTGAAAGAAGCCCCTCCCCGTTGTCAGTACCCCACCCCTAGTACTTAGCAGTGTGCAGCTACACATTAATTATCAGCTGAAATGTATGGAGTCTATCCACTCAGCTGAGACTCCCTCCAGGACACCCTAGCTTTCTGATTGCCCCTGAGTTCTCTTCCAGTGATGCTTGGCCCAGGCTTCTGATCATGTGCATAGGTTCTTTGGACACGTCAACCAGAACCATGTGACTCTGGAAAGAGTGTAGCTTCTAGCAAGACAAAAGATGGTAGGTAACACCCAGCCGTCACACAGGGCGTTATCTGCCACAGAAGGAGAAATTGAGGGTGAGCTTTGGAACTCAAAGTAAATGGGGGGATGAGGGGACTCATGGTCGGTGTCAAGTGAGCATGCCTGGGGTGGAGAGGTCAAGAAAGGGCTAGCTCGTGCATGCATGCATGCGTGAGTGTGCGGTTTTCTTCCCTATCACTGGTATGGCCTATTTTGATTTCAGAAGCATTAAAAAAAAGTTACATGCTAAAAGAACCCAGAGGGGAAAAGTCTTATGACAATTCTAAGAAACATCTTTTTGGTTGGGTTCATTTTGTAGTTTCTGAACAAACAGAATTTTTTTTTTAAATTTGAGAACAAATGTTTAAACCTCTGTGTAAACACCGAAGATTTTAGAGGTAGGATGGACATTAGATTGTCTCTCCAAAGCCACCTTTTTTGCAGGACAGGAAACAGAGGCCTGGGAAGTTTTCCAATCTGGTTGCCTGGCTCAGTGAAACAGTAGCAAGCCATCTCAGAGTTAAAGCTGTCTGCACCCCAGGCCAGGCCTGACTGCACTCTCCACTTAGAACCATGATGCCTGTTCACAGGTCAGAGTAACATGAGCCGAGAGGTTAAGCAACACAAAACCGTTCGCCAGGTGCCTCTCTAAGCCAGAAACTCCGCGTTAGGTCACTGCGCTCTGAGCTAAGGCATTCCTGACGGTCTTTCCATTGGAAAAACCTACAGCTAAACCAGAACCAAGGAGCTCATGGGGCCGAGGAGGAGGAGGAGCCTAAAGCTGTCTGTCACTTATAGCACAGCCACTGAAGCCAGGGCTCTAAATCCCACCCTGCAGCGGACAAGCTGGCCCATTGTTACCCCACACTCGGTCTTGGAGGACAAAGCAGTTGTGAAGGATCACTGATGTCAGCACATAGTCTGGGTTCCTTGGCTCAGAGTGGGCACCTGTGGGCTCTGGGGAATGCAGAGCGCCCTCTGCTCAAGGTCACTCACTGTCCAAGGCAAGGCGACCCGAAGGCCTTGCCGACAGTGTGAATGAGAGGTGGCACCTCTTCTCTGCCTGGACCCACCCAGCCACCACAAGCCACAGAACTTTGGAGACCAATGTGGGCCCCACCTATCCACTGGGCGGCCGTGAGGCAGAAATAATCAGAGCAAAGATGATTCTGGCCTCGTACACTGTCTGGGGCCCTGGTTCCCTTAATATGCTCTTCCAGTCAGCTAGGTAATTATACAAACCACAGGCTTTCTCAGGCAAGATCCTGTTCCAATCAGGGTGAAACCTGGGTTTCTACAGCACAGACTAAAGAGCCCGTGACACTGAGAAGTTAGTTACATCACCTGGATGTAAGCCTACCATCCTCTGGGGACCCAGGACCCCGCATCTGTGTCCCTGGCAACATTTGCAAGTCCAGGTCTTCCCTGGATGCAGCCTCAATGCAATGCAGATGTCACTGTTTCCAAGATGTGAGAAGACCAGGAAGGGAGAGTAAGCAAGGAACAGAAAGGGCCAGCAATCCATGAGGGCAGAGCCAGCTCCAGGAAGTCTGCTTGTGACCCAGTATAGTCCATAGGGTTTAGGAAAGGCAGGCAGGTGACTCACCCTCAGACGCTGCCGGTGGGCAGTGGCCTCTCCAGTGCGAAGAGGCTATCACTGTGGTCCTCTAGCCCAAGAGTGGGCCCAGGCACCAAGCGGGAAGCTGGATTTACTGAGAGTGTGTGTGCGTTGGCAGATCAGTGAGGGAAGATGAGAACCTGGGATGTAGGGCGGAACCTACAGCCAAGTGCTCTGACCCCACAAAGGTCTCAGGTTTTTGGTTTTGGGGTTTTTTTTTTTAACAGCAGAACCAATCATTGATAGTTATGAAACGTGCCCTCCTACCTCTGGTCTTCAGAGGTCATCCTGCCTGGCTTTGCACTGTGTTTCACTCTCTCTGAATTTTTGGTAGATTCTTAAACAAATTTGAATAGTCTTCATTTAGCAGACAGGAAGGCTGTATATCTAAAATAAATTTGTCTCTAATATGCTATATCTCAAAACCACATATCAGTTAATCCTCCCCCGCTGAGTCTGAATGCATGCTTTATCAACTACTGAATTCCAGCTCCTAATTCAGTGTCTTTGTGTTCAACAAACACAAGGACGATGTAGTCCTGGGTGCCGGAGACACAGCAGAGAGCACAGCCCAGCACATATCTGCATCTGCACAGAGGCTGGAGTAGGAGGAGACAGGCTGAACAAAGGCAGCTGCCATCTAGACAGCTACCAGGTGGGGATAAATTCCACGAATAAAAAGTAAACATATGAGAATCCAGAGTAGCTGAGGTACAGTTTAAAATAAAGTACTCAGGGAAGAACAGGACATGAAGAGGGGGACATGGAAATTGCAAAGGATGATGGGTACACGCAGGAGAAAGCATGTGAGAAGTCTTGAAGGAACAGCATGGCTGTGTTCTGAGGCCATGGGAATTGAAGAGATGGGAAGTGAATAGCCAGCATCTCAGGGAGAAACTGATGCTCTGTACAGATCACAGCTCAGTTGATTCAAGGATCAGAAGCACAGCTCACGTGTGTGGAGAACAGATGTCAGCATGTAGGCGTCTGCCATGTGGGTGTACATCCTCAGCTTCCTCTGGCTGTAAGGCACACAGCATCCTGAGCTGCCAGACACGGGGCTCTTGTCTCTGCCTCTGTCTTCACTCAGTCCACTGTTCCCAGGTGCTAAGGGTCTTTGGGGCCGAGCTTGCCCCAAGCTCAGCACGGGTTCACAGCTACGGTTGCAACTTCAGTATATTCGAAGAGACCTCATTCTGTAGTTACCTTTATTTTTGCTGTATTTTTAATTACAATTTTATGTATGTTCACTTTGCATACTGGCTACTCTCACCTTCCATTTCCCCTCCCACTCCTGGGCACTCTCCTCATAAACATGTCTCATGCGCGCCTGTCCGTGTGCTTTGGTTTCTGATCCACTGAGCTTGTTCAGGGCCTTCTGTGCAGTGCTGAATTTGGAGTCATCCATTGGAACCTGGTGGGTTTAGCAGTGGGCCACAACTAAAGGCAGTGATTCACCCTGCTCTTTCTAAAATCAATCAGTGGCCAATAGTTCACAGGTAAAGGAGGGCCTCAAGGGTCCCTCTCCCTTCCATAAGCGTCTGTCTGTAGGGCTGGTCTTGTGAACACCCAGTCTTGCTGTGACTTAATGGTTATGATAGTTGTTTCATGTCTAAGGACTGGCATTTTGGAGCCCTTCACCCTGTCTTCTGGTCTTACATGTGCCCCACCCACTCTTCCACAGTTGGACTCCTTTAGGGACAGGCCCACATGTGTTGCTTAATTTATACATCTTGTGCAGCCATGAGTCGCCACAGACTCCTGTTATTTGAAGGAGAGGCTTCTCTGGTGAAGGCTGGCACGGGCCTTGTCTATGGGTATACACATAGGTGTTTCAAAGGCATTTGCTACTGTGTCAGTTTGGTTGACCATCAGAAATATGTTCCCACATGGGCCCAGTCCCTCCCCAGGCCTGAGCTGTCAGCCAGGCTTACAGTACCAGGTATTGATCCCCCTGCCTCTGTGGAGTCTTGAATCCTTTCGGTGGATAGTTATCTTGTACAGTCAAGCCACTGTTAACGGACACGCCTTGTTTTCCAGCTGGTTTCTTTGCACTCCTTTTATGCTCTCGTCTCTCCAATGCCTCACCCCCTCCCTCGTTACTTTTTACAATCTATGCTGTACTATCCAGCCCCCCTTCCTTAAAGTGATCAATCCCCTCACCCTGCTGACCCTCCCCGCCCCACCCCTGCCCCATTCCCCTCGTCATTTCCTGGCTTTAGCCCAGATGTTCATGCTGTATGCAATATAAAGAGTTGACACCAGGATCATCCTGAGGGAGACCATATAATGCCTGTCCTTTTGGACCTGGGTTATGTCACCTAGAATAATCTTTTCCAATCTCATCCATGTCCCTGCAAATCTTTATGATCTCATGTTTCTTTATAGCTGAGTAGTATTCCATTATAAATGTGTACCACGTCTTCATCAGTTGTAAACAGAGGTTGTGAATGAGTGATGAGCACAGATCTACAGGTCTCCCTGTGGTACAGCGTGGAGTCCTTTGGGTATAAGCCCAGGAATAGTATATCTGGGTGGTATAGTAGTTTTACTTTTAGTGTTTTGAGGAATCTCTAGACCAGTTTCCAAAGTGGCTGTCCTGGTTCATAACCAAAATGTCCACCACACCAGTGCTTCTTGTTATTGGTGTTTTGGGTGATGGCTACTCTGCCTGGAGCAAGAGGGAATCTTAAATTACTTTTAATCCACACTTTCCTAATGGCTACTGATGATGAACACTTTTTTAAGTGTTTCCTAGGCATTTGTATTTCTTCTTTTGAGAACTTTCTATTTAGTAGTTCTCTGAGTTCAAGTCACCCTAGCCCACAGAGCAAGTTCCAGGACAGCCAAGCTTAGGCAGTGAAGGAACTCATGGAAAACAGAACGATGGTGAAGAGATACTTGAACAGGGGAGCCACGTTCCAGTCCCAGCAAGCAGCAGAACTCAGCAGCTTCGTCCAGGTGGCTCTGGCTTTAGAGTCAAGAACAGAAGAGTTTATGGAATCTCTTGCCAGAACTAAAAAAGTACCTGAGGCCATATGTATGGCTGGGGGGGTCCCTGTATGGAGGCCCAGAAAGGCCATTGCATGACTTTGTGGCATTGGAGTTTGCCTCTGTCTCCTGAGTGCTCAGACTAAAGACATGAACCACCATGCCTGGACCGCCATGCTGTCCTTCAGTTCCTGTTCAATATAGATCTTTATAAGCATGTCTGCAATGCCTCAAGATTTAGATGAAAGGTTTGTGTTGATCCAGATCAAAAGTGTGTATCATCCCACCTCAAGATCTGGATCAAAGGCATGTAGCCTTCCTGCATCAAGAGCTGTGTCACATTTCTGGACTGTAGCTTATTCTGTATACAGTCAAGTGTACCACTAAGAACAGCCATCACCATGGGAGTGTGATCTTGCCAAGAACAGACAGAAGCTTAAGAACACAGCAGCCATGTGACCAACTATGCCACTAATGAGGCTAACCCAGTGGAAGCACAATCTGAAAATTAGAGATGCCTGTCATGTCAGCTGCAGTGCTCTGTTCCAAGAGTGAGTCACAGAATCAGCCCCTGTAAAACCACATACATACACACACATATGCACATGCACACATACACACATGTGTACACGCTCACACACACACACTCATGTACTATTTAGCCATATAAAAGAATGAAATCATATTGTTTGAAAGAAAACAGAACTGAAGCTCATCATGTAAAGGAAAATAATAAACCAGACTCAGAAAACAAGTGTGCATTTTTGCTCATGTAGAATCTAGACCGTGTAGCTGTCTTCAAGATGAGAATAGAAGGCATGCTGTTTGGGAGGAGAAAGGGGGCCCATGGCAGGGGCAGGTGAGGGGACTTGGGGTGATACTGTTAAAGGACATCACATTCATGTCAGAGCTCCTAATGGAATCCACCATCTCATGCACCTGATACAGAGCAATCAAAACCAAAGACGCACTGGCCACAGAAGAGACCTCAGGGCCCCTTCCACTACTCCTTGGATAGAGGTGTTCCGAAGGACCACGGTCTGTCTCAGCTCCTCTGTTCCTGTCAGCCTGATAGACTAAGTCCCTCCTTCCTGCCATGGGTTCATTACAGAAAACTGTTGAAGTTAAGAATATTTTGTGTCCCCATTCAGGAATATTATCAGTGAGCTGGTAAATCACGAGGGAGAAGAACATTCCAGTCTTTTTTATGTCTCTTTACATTAACCACATTTTTCAGAACACTGTTAGGCAGCCATCCCTGCTCCAGTTTTTAAACTGAACTCAATGAATCTGCCCACTAAGCTCCCTGGGTTTCTTATGTGCTGCAACTCTTTATTATGATAGGGAAATAGACTGCGCCTAGCATTACTAAATCTTTAAGAACCTCGCACGATTTCTCCTTCATGAGGAAACTGGCTCTGAAAAAAAACTAGGAATATATACACAGTCGTCTCATCAACTAAGACAAGAGGCAGTGACCAGGAACTCAGGAGTTCTGATCCCAGCCCCGTGTGCTTTCCAAAGCCAGGCAGACAGACAGCTTGGACACAGCCCATCTGGAGTGCAGCAGAACCTTGTGTTCTATGGTGAGATTAGAACATGGCTGCTTAGGAACTGTCCCAGAAATTGGCCTGTGCTCCCCAAGGCCACTGGCCAACCGTCCTCACCCACATTGCTTATTTGGATGTTTCTTGACTGTTAAGATCAGTTAGATGTACCCCCCATGGGTCCTCCAAACCCAGCTCCCCTGCTGACGCTCAGCCACTGACACTTGAGCATAGTCTAGGAGTGTCTCTGTCACAGCTCCCATCCTCCAGGGGCCCTGAGGTCCTCTCGTGTCCCCTCGTACTGACTCAAGTGACCCAGCCTGCCATCACTCCAACTCCACCCACGCCTCACTTTGGGCCTGGAAGGAGACTAGCTTCTAGAACTTTCTGCTCTGGAAGCGGGTTCTAAGCACTGCTTCTCATCTTTCACCTGTCCCCTTTTCCATGTCCCTCCTCCCCAGCAGTTGTCCCTTCCCCATCTAGAGGTGGTGGGGCACGGCAGTCCTCTGAGGCCAAGGGAGGAGGAGAGAAGCTGGAGAGGAGAGAACGTTTCCACGCTGTGGCCTCTGGAAGGTCTCCCGAGTCCCAGAGTCGAAACACTGGTGCCTTCATAAAGAAGATTCTCCTCTCCCTCACAGGGTCAGAAAGTCCTCCAGCTCCTCCAGCCCAGGTATCCTGTCACCTCCATGTTAGCATGTCTGCTTTCCATCTTTGTGGGCCCTCAGTAGTGTCACCCACTGCCCAAGTACTGCAGGCCGCTGCTCACTGCCATCCAGGCTGTCCCCAGAGCCCCTTTCCCCATCATCAGGCCCCCGGCAGGCTCCTGCCCCACCCTCTTTCTGGCACCAAGCACATGGGCGGGGATCGTCTTGGTCCCTTCCAGGCCTCAGTGGCAGCACACAAAGAACAAGGGCTGATTGGTCTCTAACCCTGCCATTACTCACTGCTCAAGGCTCGAAAGCGCTCAGATTTTCCTGCCCCTTCTTCCCATAGCTCTGGCAATTGTACTCCTGTGGCCACAGTCACTCTATCTCCGTTCCTAATTGCCATTGTAGAAATCTGTGCCTAGCTGAAGCTTGGGGAGCTGCCAATCAGTGCTCTCCCTTCAGATGTAAATGTGTTATGCAAATGCAGTCTGGGGCCCCTGAGTGGGTTCCCGAGGCCATCCCTGGATAGAGACAGGAAAAGAACACAACTGGGAACGCAGAAAACAGAGACCATGCCCTGCCCTCCTTCAAGGCTGGAGGCTGGGAGAAGGCTTCCTGTCTCCAAGCCTCCCCTCCCACTCCCAAGGCTCACACGGAGTGCTACTTGGGGTCACTGTTCCTTGGCCTATGTGCCGCTAGGGACCTGGGCATGCTGCTTCCCCAAGATCTCAGGCCCCTAGAGGGGAGGGTGACATTATGCACAGAAACTCTTCTTCAATCACCAATCTGAACAATCCATTAAAATCAGTTGTATCTAGTGGCACTGTATCCACACAGATACCTTGCCATCCCAAGGAAAGAAATCTCTGAAAAAAGGGGTGTATGACTGATCACTAGAGGTCTTGGCTCCGCATCCATGGGGCCCTAAGCTGCCTCTGGTCACCCTCACTTCTGCCTCCTTGCTCTTCAGCCAGAACACACTGTCATCTCTCTGGGCATCAGCTGTCTCAGAGGATTCCTCGGATCTCTCTGACAACAATCTAGTCCACAGAAAGTTCTCGGCCCATAAATTCATAAGCCCTCCAGCCCATTAGGCATGTGACTTTGGGCTCTGCTGTGCCAGGCACTCTTCTAAGCTATATGCAGGATAAATTTATGAACCTTTTTGCCGGGACCAGTGCTTCCAGCTTCAAGGTTGTTTATTGGTGTTATCATCGAATGTGAAGAAAAAAGTTACCAATAGAAATGTATTCTGAAATAAACTAAACTCTGGGAAAATGCCCCCAGCCCGTGGTGGTATTGAGCTATTTGTCCTTATTTGGAATGTAGCATTATTTAAATTACCACAGCCCTGCTGTATCGTTCTGAATTTGGGAGAAGGCAAAAGGAACTCACTCACCCCTGGAACATCATTTATGTTGTAAAGTGCTTTAAAAAATCAAAAACCTTTCAAGTGAAATTAACTTAAGAGGAAGTGATTTCTTAGTTCGTACCTGCCCCTCAGCCTCCCTGGGAAGAGAAGCTACATGGAAGTGTACACTTGAACTCTGAGTCCAGGGGGAATCTCCTTCATGTAGATTCAAGGTAGCTTTGTAATTACCCAGCAGCTCACAGCGCCTTATCAAATGGGATCTCTCTGATCTTCTTAGAGAAGATACCATTTCTCTTTTTTTCATGTCTAACAACAAATCACAAACTAGCACATGCCTATGAAAGCCATTTATGTCTCGGCTTGTCACTCGGATGTGCCATGGGCATGTCATCATGCCCTCCCCTGCACCGGTTCCATCCAGAAGTCTCCAGTGATGTTTCTTAGGGAAAACAGACCTAGTTTGCCTAAAATATGAATTTGTCTGATAATGTGAAAAGCAAATATATATTCTTGCCTCAAGGCCTCAGTTTTTAACAACTTTTAAGTTAGATATTTTGCCGCTACACCTCATATGATCATCCTCCTCACTCATCCCCCAGACCTGTTATCTGTAGCCAAGACTTTGAAGAAAGGGAGCCAGAAGCTAATCATTGTAACAATGGAGCCCATTCCCCAAAGAAGAGCAGTTCGCTAGAGCATGCCCCCACCACAGACTCTAGGCGTGAGGATCACGTGACAGCCGCATTTCCCTTTCCCCTTGTGGACAGCTTACAGAACACACTGCATGCTGGGGACCAGAGCCCCATGCCTGTGAAGGCCTCTTACTGTGAGACACAGCAGTTCTGCACACCCCTCGCCTCCGGTGACAAAAGCTGTCGGCAGTCTCTGTTGGTCGTGCAGGCAGCAACAGTGGGAAACAGTCTCATGGGAAGTACATGATACTTTCCCACCGGAATCAGGAACTAATGACCTAGAGTGAGGTTAAAAATGGCATCCCCTAGACACAATTTATGAAAGGCCTATTACCTAGCAATTTCATAGTCGAATGCAATTACGTCCATGTTATTAGTACATCACGAACGCCACTAATATGATTATTGTTTTGTGTGGTATCACAGGAAATTGATTTAAATAGATTTACATATTTTTCAGATAAAGGGCACTGCTAAGGTAGATAAATAAGAAATTAGATGTTGTTGTGAAAACAAATAGCTCGCCAAAACTGGGCTAGATCACCTTTGCAATGCAAGCATAGATATAATGGTGCCTTTTGGTTACTGTCAATAGTCTATAGTTCCAAAGGTGATTTTCTTATTTAAAGGAGTCACTTGACTTCAGCTCACTAGGCCCCTTTACAGCACTTTTAGCTTCCTTTTGTCAGTGAACGAGGATCAAGGTATAATGGAACATCCTGTCCCAGATTTACCCAAGACCAGACGCATTACACTGTGTAAACTCACCTGCCTACACCTCAGCTCATGTCACCAGGTCAGCCAGGTTCTGACAAAAGGAGGCGTGGCCGCTAGGGGAGGGGGTCTCTCTGAAACCCACGTGATTTCAACGTTGAAAGATCACGCTGTCAGTCTGGGAGTTCAGTCTTTTCAGAGAGTTACTCCACATTCACTGTGTCCCTGTTATGTGCCAACTCTGCACTTCTGTGATCTGCGACTGGGACCAGGCACTTGACCAACACAAATACTAGTGGCCTACTGAAAGAGCTTGACATTGACAAAGAGGTCAGCCTGGTGGTCCTGAAAAGGTTACCCAGGGGTAAGATCTCGGCTAGGCTTGGGCAGAGTCCAAATGGGACATCTGAGGTCAGATGAGCTGTAGGTCCAGCTGTAGGTCCAGCAGGAGGGAGGGAGACTATCCCAATGCAGGCAAAAGGCAGGGGAAACAGAGAGCAACCCTACAGGCTTAAAATACCTGCACTGTACATGGAAAGGAGATGCTTTGCTGAAAGGAATCTGGGAGCTGTATGTAGAAGGCATTAGAGGGAGAAGCAAGAGGTTAGGAAATGAGCATTTTTCTCAGTGGCTGGCCTCATGTGGGAAAGTTCTGAACCCTCTGAAGATAGCTGTCGTCCCTGGATGGGAACGACAAATGAACTGATAAGCTGGTCAGCCCCAAAGCACACAGCTACGCCATCTGTGCCAACACTCGATGATGTGAAGTTAGACTGAAAGAATTCTGAGGAGCAGCAAGCTGACACACTCACACTTGCCTGTGAGGCCCTAGTGAGAGCTGAATGAATGAATGAATGAATGAATGAATGGATGGATGGGTAAATGGATAGATGAATGAATGAATGAAAACATAATAAGTGAATTGGGTCTGTCATTGGGCTTCAAGCATCCTAAGATTCCTGGAAGCTTTGTCATGGGGGTCCACTGCATTCTGACGTACACACAGGACTAGCTTTTCCACAGAGTAAAAACAGGTCCTTACCCTTGTGCCTTTCAGGAACATCAAGGCTTCCTCTCTCAGGGAAGCGGGTCCAACTAACAGCCCCAAGCACAGCAATGTGAATGGCGGTGAGATATCCGTCCTGCCTCTGGTGTTCTGGTGAGGGTTAAATGAGTTTAATAGATATAAAGAACTTGCAGTCACAAGTATAAGAACACTGTCGGTACTGCTGCAGCTACAAGCCCAGCGAGTTCTTCCTTCTCTTCACAAAAACTCTTCCAGCCCAAGTATAAGATAAAGAAGATTCTTGATTTCCTTCAACAGGGAAAATTCTCCTGCTTTTCCTTTAAAATAGCCCTGTATTTCTCAGAACCTAGTGAACATGTGAATGATCGGAGTGAAATATTACATCGGGATTTTGCTTTAATGATCACAAAAATAAAAGCTTGTATCTTTATACTTGGGATTTATCATAACAGACTGTGGCTCAAGGCTGAATCAAAGAGTATTACTGTAATGTTTTGACTACTAAATATTTTACTTCTGGAAATAATAATTTGATCCATAAATTAAAATGGATTTCAGAGTATCGCCAATTATTAAGCTTTAAAACATTCTGTCCTTACTTCCTAATTAGTAATAATGGGCCAACTCCCCAAAAATCCATTTATATTTAATCAAATTATTACTCGTATCTGGTTAAATTCTGTTAGAGCCACCACAAAAATATTCTTATGCATCTCTTACTGGTGGGTTTGTCTACAAATATCAGTTATAAGAGTTAGACAGACAGTGTGGAATCTGAGATGGGGGTACACACCTCTAAGGCCGGTACTTGGGAGGCAGAAGCAGGCAGATGTCTGTAGGTTAAAAGCCAACCTGGTCTCCGTAGCAATTTCCAGGCCAGCCAGGGCTATAGAGTGAGACGCTGTCTCAAAAACAAACAAATGTGAAGTGAAATTATCTCCACCCCACACTTGGGAACAGATAAAATAACTGTAAAACCGGAAACTGGATTTAAACTTCAAAGCTTATGAGTAAATATGACATTGAGGGGAAGATGGCATGCAAAGAGGAAGTGTGTGTTCTTAGAGAATGCCATACAAAGGAAAGGATGGTCTCCAGTCACTCTCAAGACATCTGTCTGAACTCTCTGGTCAGTTGAGGAGAGAAGTCTTTTGTGACAATGAGTGGGGCAGTTGCCTGGAGGTGCCAGGCAGGATAGGGGGAGGGGTCTGGCTGACAGAGTTCAGGCTCACAGGCCACAGGCCAGTACAAAACCAGTGTCAGCTTCTGGGCCCCTAGTTTGGCCTGTGTAGTGGAGGGGCTCCGGCCTCACTGCCCCCTAACCTGTGCCTATCATGTCCTTGAAGCAAGGCTACATGCTAGGGGTTTTGTATGCACTGCTCCACCATCTGCTGTGGGGAAACTGGGAAAATTTAGGTTTTACCCACAGTCTCAGCCAGGCCAATGTGGCACCCAGCCTAGCCCAGCCCAGCCCAGGCTCCCACTACTCTATCTGTACACAGTGCTGGGCTATTAGCTACAGACCCCCACTTAACTCCTTACTGTGCCCAACTTTACCACAGAAAAGGACTGGGTGTTGGGACTGCCTGCCCAGAGCCTGGCCAACCCACCCGAGCACCACGGCAGCACTTGTACTGGAAGTGAGTCAGCCTGCAAGGATAGAAAGCATCTCTGTATAGCCTTGGCTGTCCTGGAACGCTCTCTGTAGACCAGGCTGGCTTTGAGCTCAGAGATCCGCCTGCCTCTGCCTCCCGAGTACTGGCATTAAAGGCGTGTTGTGCCACCACCAGCAACTTTAGAAAGAATTTAAATCCCTACTCTGCTGAGGATTATATGTTCAAGATTATAAATTCCCCACAAGACCACACAGTCCTGCATTTATCCTGTGTGGCATTCAAACCACCACACAGCTAAATGTTGGTCCCTTAAAGCACCTCGTATGACCTAGTATGATTAGATTTCATCCAGAAGGTGTTTCAAAGGACCTAAAACAGATTAAAAAGTGATTATCCCCCTATATATCAACCCTCCTTACACTAACAGATCTTAACTCTCAACTTCCAAAATGCTTAAAACTTATTTAGTTTATTCACACTCTCAGAACACATCAAACCAATCCCCCATGAGATGTAAATTATTTCTCCAAGTGAAGGCTGACTGAGTGAGCGGACTTTAGCACATTCTGGACAAATTCCTAATCCTGGCATAATGGAGGCGCTTCTGATATTTCCCTAACTGCTTCAGCAATGGCAGAGAGGGAAAGATAAGAAATATTCAGACTAGTTATTTACTGCCAAGCCACTTTTAATTCTGAGAAGAACATACAACAGATAAGATGCTGAGATTTTGAATATGTGGCTCTGGAAAATATTAATTTTAAAAGAATAGAAGGTTATCCAAATGACATAAAAATGCAGTGCAATAACTTTTTACAGAAAAGCCAGTCACTTGCGCACTGAAAATATTTAAGTATTATAAAATCTTCCATTCAAATAATCTGCAGTTTAAAATCTCAAAAATAAATTATTTACAAAAACATTACTTCAGACTTCTCCTAGAATCAAAGCCATTTGCTTCATTTGTTTCAGAAGAAAGTATCAAAAGTTCAATGTAATCTTCATGTTTTTTTTCTTGACAGCTAAGTCCTTCTTCTTGTTTTTTTTTCTTTTTTTTTTAAGCTGTGAGCTACGACCCCAGCCCAGGTGGGCTTCACTTAAGTGTCACAGGTCAGGTCATAGTTTACCTGCTTTCATGTGGTGCTCCTTTGTGCTTTATTCTTACCTGAACCTCCTTCAGAATTCAATGTGAACTACTGTTCTCTCTCTCTCTCTCTCTCTCTCTCTCTCTCTCTCTCTCTCTCTCT
>NW_021604663.1:1178681-1194248 GCF_004785775.1 Grammomys surdaster | reverse complement strand
TCTCTCTCTCTCTCTCTCTCTCTCTCTCTCTCTCTCTCTCTCTCTCTCTCCATCATACACCACAATAGCAGATTTAGGAGTTTTGGGGATTCTCCCGTCCCCACCACATCCCATCTCCCCATAGGAGCACTGGTACTACAGATACATGCATTTCTGCATCAGAATTAGGTGAGTTCTATGGCTTTGAACTCAGGACCCCATGCATGCACAGCAAGCACTTCGTCCACAGAGTACCCTTGTCCCCAGCCTCCCAGGTATCACTGGTGTGCACTGCTGTGCCCCTCACAGTCTGCCGATATCTCCAGGAAGGAGAGATTTTCAAAGGCTTTTCCTGCTGTGCTCCCCTCGGTTGGATCTCCGTTTCTGTAACTTTTCCTCCTGCATCCTTCCTATGTGCATTAACCCGCTTTTCACTGTCTCCAGTTGCCCCAATGCCTGTTCCATGAGATGCTGGACTCCTGTTTTCTATTCAGTTGTGAACACCTCTCCATCCAGTTCAGCTCTTTGATGGCGTTATTACTCAGTCACAGTCTTGTCATTCTCAGAGATGAGTGGCTGTGCATGACTGTCCTTCCTCTGATGTGCCTCTCCTTACACCAACTCCTTACACTACTGTCTCCTTACCCATCACTCTTCTGACAGCTTCTATTTCAAATTGTTCACTTTCAAATGAGTTTGTTCTAGCGCCAACTGGGAAAGCTTCCTATGAGAGAAAGGTCAGCGCATATAGGTTGTTCTTGTATTATTATGTTTTGGGGAAGAATTATTTTCTCTGGTTCCCTAAATCAAGTTAATGGAGGAGGGTAGGTACGTTTTAGCCCATGCTGTGGCCCACTACTGCACCGTGAGAAGTTTCCTTTGTTCGAAAGGCTTCCGGGAGGCTGTGTCACTGTCATAGACCTGTTTGGTGGCGTTCTCTGAGGACTGCCACGGCCAAGCTTCTTGCCCCTTTTCAGTACATTGTCCCCATGCTTCCAGTCTAGACAGCTGCTGCCCCAGGCTCTGCCCTGTTATTTCAAGATCTGACAACTGCTGTTACCTCAAGGGTATATATTTACTTTTGTGCGACTCGCTGGCCCTGGAAATATTTCCCTGACATTTCCTGCTCTGCATCTTAGGACCACCTCACTCTTGACTCTGACATCTCACACTTGATAAGCGATCTCTGCTGCATATCCCCAAGCATGCTCCCAGCTAATCCTGCCTGTCTTGCAATCCAGATGTGCTGGTCTCAGTCAGACTGACAGGTTCCAGCTGTATGCAATCCATGCTGCACACAACCCACGCTGCACACATGACTGGAAGGAGCCATCACTTCCAGGAAGGCAAGCTCGCATTCTCAATGAAAGATCATCTATCGTATGTTGACTTAGTCTACCCTGGCTGCCATAACAAAGTACCATGGGCTGGATAGCTTAAACAACAGAGAACTATGAGCCCACAGCGTTGAAGGCCTGAAGTCCAAGGTCAATGTCTATTCACTGTGGCATCTAGTGAGGGCTTTCTTCCTGACTCTCAGATGACCTGCTTCTTGTTTTCTTTGTCCTCTCAGGGCTGTGTGTGTGTGTGTGTGTGTGTGTGTGTGTGTGTGTGTGTGTGTGTTTGTGTGTGTGTGTGTAAGAGAGAGACAGGACAGGGAGGCAATGTCTCAATTTGTAAGAACACTAGTCTTGTTAGATCAGTTCCCCACCCATGTGACCTCAGTTAGCATAAGTGCTTTCTTAGGGGGCTCATTTTCTAAAACAGCCGCCCTGAGAGGCTAGAACGTCAGGTAAGTCACAGATACAACAGCTTAAGACAGGAAATGTTAGAATGAGCCATAGAGTCTGAACGGCCAAGGGATTGGAAGAGAAAGCATTTCTTCCAGTTAGTGAATCATGACTGAGCATTATGGAGTCAAATGTAAGCAAACACAAGGCATGCACACAGGGCACCAGTGTGGGTGCTAACTCTGGGGTTGAGATGCGAGTGGAGAGGTTCACAGGAAAACACTGCCAGGTGTAACAACCGGTTATTACTCCATCAGTCTCCTGTCCATGACTAGACCAAAACATCCGAGACTGAGCATCCAGACTGAAAAGACCTTTGTTCTGCTCACAGGTTTAAGGATTGAAAGTCCCAATTGCATGGTATTGGCTCTTTCAAGGGCCTCCTAGGCTGAATCTTCCCATGGCCTAATGACATCATGAAGCTTGTATGAGAGACAAGATCATACACCAAGGCAGGAAGCTGCAGCCCTCTTCTTAAAGACCTCACAACCTTTCACACCACCACACTGAGGACCAAATCTCCAACAGCTATTGTCAGTCAGTCTATATGGGAGCGGGTGGGGACAGTGACGTACTTGGAGCAATGCCCTCGGAACTAAGGACTTGTAGGTGACATTATGTAAAACTGAAATATGGGGGACCAGCCAAACTCTGCACCACAGGACTAAAACCTGGTGACAGATGAACACCAAGAGAACATCCATTTCTGCTTGTTTTTTTAAATCCAGATAATGTACATTTAATTCAGTTTTGTTTCAGAAGTGGAAGCATAAGCAAGCTGGGCTAGCAAATGGTCATCAAAATTCATCATTCTGAAGATGGAGTATAAACCTCGCATTGAATAATTCAGCAATTCCCAAATGTGAGCAGAGCAGAGCAGAGCATTCACGGGATAATGCTGTGTCGTTGAAACACACCATGTGAGTCAGGCTGCACTGAGCTAACCTTTTGATCTACTAATTTAACATTATAGAAAGAAAAGTGAGCCCTACCCAACCAGAGCATGCATTCCAAATTCAATTAACTTTAACCAACGTGTTGACAGCATGCTTTCTTATTAAAATAAAGTCTCTAAGACACTGAAGATAAAATCTTGCCCACAAGAAGCAGATCAGGTTTTTCAAGAATGTGTAAAAACACTGGAGGTAGAAAACACAAATAAAAGATGAAAACAAACAAAAACCACTGGGGTAGAGTAATAGCTCTGGGAAAACTGCCTACTTCGCAGGCACAAGGACCTGATTCTGACGCCCCAGAATCCCCATAAAAGCTGGGTGTAGTATCACGTGACAATAGCACAAATGCTGGGATAGCAGAGACAAGAGGATCCCAGAGGCCTGCTAGCTAGCTAACGTAGCTAAAGCCATGAACTCCAGGTTTAGTAAAAGACCCTGCCTCAGAAACGAAGGCGACAGTAATGAAGAAAGATACCTTACGTAGACCCCAGCTTCTATATGTGCGTCCGTTTGAGCATAGCTGCTTCTACCACACAAGTGTCACACACACGTGCACCCACCCACGCCCATTCACATACACCCACCCATGCCCACACATGTGCACCCACCCACACTCATACACGTGCACCCACCCACACCCACACACATGCACCCACCCATGCCCACACACATGCACCCACCCACGCCCACTCACATGCACCCACCCACACCCATACTCATGTACACAAACCAGCACAGTACAGTACATAAGTAGGCACAGAGGAACAGGTTTATTATTAAAGCTATTCTACTGTTGTATTTTTCCTTATATAGAAAATTAAATCTCTTCTTTGGGTTACTTGAAAAAAAAAATGGTATAATTTTCTTTCTCTCGCTGTTCATAAAGATACTTAAGCCAATGCGCCTCAGAAGAAAAATTCCACCAGAGTAACACCAATGAAAGTTAAAGCTGATACTAGCTACACATGGTATACTGATGCCAATTCACAGCAGACTTATCCCACTGGGTAGAAAGAACATACTTGGTCCCTCTGTAGCCATCAGGTCAGGCATCCTCTTAGAATCAGTGAACATGCAACAACATCTGGACTCACATACTTCCTCTCATGACTCTATTTTAGCTTCTGTAATATGTCTGTGTGTCTGTGTCTGTGTATGTGTGTGTATGTGCGTGTATGTACATGCATATACATATGTATATACATGTATGTGTACACATTAATATACATATATACTCCTCCAATATTTTCATAAAAGGACTCAATTATTACTTTTGTATTTAGAAGACACAGGCCGACTAGCTGTGTGTTTTTCTTCACTTCCTCTCAGATGTAAAGAACTGTTGGAAACAGCAGTTTCCTCCTGTAAACACAGGCATCAGACTGCTTGCTCATCAAGTCCTCCTGGGCCTCTGGCCCCCATTCCATCACTGTACTGCTGTGTCCAGCCACTGCCTCATGTATGGCCCCACAGAAGTCTTCCTGGGAGCTACCTTTCTTTTCCCTTCCTGGGCAGCTATTATCAGACAAAAGGGGCCCTTGGCATGTAAAAGCAGGAAACGTCAGAGGAAGCATCTCTAGTTCTTGCTATGTTACTTCTGTGGGTATGCAGAATTCAAAAGGCATTTTTAAGAATATGTATTTTTATTTTATGTGCATCATTGTTTTGGCTACATGTACATATGTGTACCATGTATGTGCTGGGTCCCCTTGGAAGCCAGAAGGTGGTATCAAACCCCATGGAACTCTAGTTACAGAAGGTTGTAAACTGCTGTGTGCATGCTGGGAACTGAACCCTGGTCTTCTGCAATCTCAACAAGTGCTCTTGACCACTGAACCATCTCTCCAGCACCCCTCCCCCAATTCATTTATATTTGTAGTAAAAAAAAATTTAAATAGTATTTCACGAACAAAATCACTTTAAATGTTTTGAATCACTGCAGCCAAAAAATATGTATATATATATACTGCAGGGTTATAAAAGGCTGGGGGCATTTAGGGCTGAATCTGTCCCTTCTACCATCTTAGAAGCAAACCCCCAGCCCACGCCAAGAGTACCAGGGTTACTGAATGAGGCCAGGACTGCCCTGTCCTCACAGAGCTCTTCCCATACCCATGGTGAGCAACACTCTGCAGAGGGCACTAGACTAGGAACCAGAGAGCAGTAACCACAGCCTTGCTCATTAGGGTTCATAGTGTTCTTAACAGGTTAAGCCTATCTTACCTTAGATATATCTTCAAGTATGAAACAAATTAGTATTATAGCAGTAATGACATCATATGCATGCTCTTCCAGTCTCTGGGTTGTATTAGAGTTCTGGCCATGTAGAGCCACCCAGATGCCTCCAAAGGACTCAGCCTTAATGTGGCCAAAAGCAAATCTTTGTTCCTTCCTATCCCTTACAGCTTTGTACTGTTCCAGTGTGCATTAGATACCAATATCATCCGGCAGTGAGGCCAATAGTCTATGCATATCCTCTGTCAGTCTATCCATTCATCACCAACTTCAGCTGTTTTGTCTTCGTTTCTTTATCCCCCCTAGACCAAACCACTCTGGTCTCACTGCACCTAGATGATATGGTCCCGTTAAACCTTGCATAAAGAGCAACAAAAACAGAAGACCAATTGTGCCACCCTGTAAGCCCTCCCTAGCCTCCTTACTTGGCACCGGTGATAAAGGTGAACTCCCTTCACATGGTCCCAAGTCACTTGGCTTTTCCTTGAAGCTTCAGCCCATCTGCCCAACTCCTGCCAGGCTGGGCTGAACTCCATCTCTGCATCCCCCTCCCTTCTCCCTGCCTATGGCCCTGCATCCTCCTCTTCCTCCCCACACATTCATCAGGCTTCTCCTGAAAGTCCCACAGCACATGGGAGCTTCTGTAATATCCCTTGTCCCTGCTAGACCGATCTACACTGGGTCAGAACTGGTCTTTCCCACAGGTCCTCTGTCCCCAGTTCTTTGTACAATCTGGGTACCACAGGGAAGGAGGAGCATGTCTCTAATCTCTGCTGTGCACTGGTAGTGGCCAGAGAAGCCAGAGTTCTGTGGAGAGTTCTGCCTGTAAAAGGATGAGAGAGATGGCTGGGCCTGGAGAGCCTCAAAGCTCAGAATGCACCACTGTGCTCTGACTGACAGCACTTCAGCTCAGGTACAGGGTGTGGGATGCATCAGAGCAGGGAGCAGAGCTGTCTCAAGTACATGTTCTGAGGGTCCATGATGGAGTCTCTATGCTGTACTGTTATCAGGGTGTTTTGTAAACAAGAGCGCCCAGAGAAGACATTCCCTGCAGCAGGCCAGGCACGTGGTAGCTTCCAGCTCACAGTCACCTGTAAACAGAGCCTCCTGTCCAGCCGACTGGGAAGGAGGTCCGCATGGCACCTGTGCCCATTCACTCCCAGGATCCAGGGAAAGTGCCAGTGACATGCTTCAGCCTTGGGCATCACATCTTAAAGTATCTCCTCTATCTGTAACTGTAGGTTCACTCTTCGTCTCGGTCTGTGCTTACATAGATGAAAAGAAAAGCAGAATATTTCATAGATAACTATGACATCTCATGCTATTTTATAGTCCATGTCGTTTGGAATGAACGGAAGTACATTATTCGGGGTTTATGAAATCTTCCAGACTGAACAATGAATTTACATGTGTAACAATTCTTATGGGTGGTAAAACAGGTGTAACGTGTCCATAAACCTTTACTGTCAGAAAATATCAGAGTGTACTGCTGTTTTTAGGAAAATAGTGCATATTTTATTATCCATAATGCAGGACATTTATATTTACTACATGTGACAATATAAGTATTTAGAAAAACTGTATTGAGTGGGGGAGATTCAGAGAGGTGGGGAAGCAAGGGTGACATTTAGGGTGTGTGTACACATGTATATGTGTGTGCATGAGTACATGTGTGCATGTGTGTGCATGAGTACATGTGTGCATGTGTGTACATGCATGAGTACATGTGTGCATGTGTGTACGTGCATGAGTACATGTGTGTGAGAGAGAGATTATATTCGTGAGAGAGAGTATGTGTGAGTGCATATATACATGCAGGTTCAGTACATACATGTGTGTCCCTGTTTGGTGCATGCCTGTGTTTAAGGGCCAGAAGTCAACATCAGGCATCTTCCTGAATCACACTCCACCTTATTCTGTGAGGCAAGATTTCTCTTTAGACCTGAAGCTTATCAATCCGGCCAGCCATGCCAGCCAGTGAGCTCCATGGATCCACCAGCACTACTATCCCTCAGCCACCAGGAGCTACAGGCACACGCTGCCACACCTGCCTTTTACTTGGGTGCAGTGCTCTAAAGTCAGGTCTTCATGACTGTGTGCCAGGCACTTAACCAACAGAGTCACCCCCTAACTCAGATCTGGGGATTGAAATCAAGTTACACAGAAACTTTTTAAAACCCCATATGGTAATATAAACTCCCTGTTATGTATTAAGAACTTCAACTCAT
The DNA here is from genome assembly GCF_004785775.1 of Grammomys surdaster. NCBI lineage: Eukaryota > Metazoa > Chordata > Mammalia > Rodentia > Muridae > Grammomys > Grammomys surdaster. The sequence goes on along the minus strand of NW_021604663.1, from coordinate 1,187,060 downwards.
TGAGAGCTGGCAATTCAATTTGGAATCTATAGCAATATTATGCTTTGCATCATAGAAAATGGCTAAGTGTCTACTGACTAGGTGATAGTCCCACCGTTCTCATCCATGGCCGTCAGCCTTGGCCATCTGCCATGAAAACTAGTACCTGTGAACCCACTCAATCTTCCCCATAAAAGCTCAGTCAAGAAAAACTTTAAAAACAGATACATGTGTGATATGCACATGTGTGGATCTTCATGCATATGGGCGAAAATTTGTGGTGTGCGTAAACTCATACAACACATGTATGGAGAAAGATAAAAGATAGATACAAGATAGATAGATGATAGATTATAGATAGATAGATAGATAGATAGATAGATGATAGATAGATAGATAGATAGATAGATAGATAGATAGATAGATGGAAGATAGATAGTAGGTAGGTGACAAATGATAGGTAGATAAATGCTATTTGAAAAAAGCCAGATGTGATATAAGCTATCTATATAAGTAGCGTAGAAAACCGGCTTTCCCTCTTTTATGGAGATAAGGACGCCATCATGGGAACTATTTCTATGACATTTTCTTTAAAAGCAAGACGATAGTTGAAGAGGCTGGGCCTCCAGCCCTTATCTGCTCTCTCCATCAAATTAAGGCATGATTCAAGTAACATTTCACCTGCATCATCTTGGTATTTAGAGTTTATCTTTCAAAAAGCTCGGTTGTTTGTGGTAATGGCCAGGACTTGTTCTACTTTACATTTTCATCCCATGCAATTAAAATTCTCAATTCCTGGGGGTGGGGGTCCTCTAATTTGCCTGCTGGGTCACATTGGACTTCAGGCTCAAAAGATGTTAGCTTGACTCACTAAGGACTGCTTGTGACTGTTCTGGTGCTCTCTGTGCCTCATACCCAAAATCCCCAACAGCAGACACAGGAGAGGCACGAGCAAGACACATCCCCCTCACTCGGGTGTGGCTCTGAATCTCAGCAACTCTGTATTTTTGGCCCAGATCATTATAATCTCGGCCTGGATATCCTCAGCCATGCTTGGTAAAGCCTGTCAGGGTAGTGGCAGTTAGTGTCAGTGCACAGCCCGAAACCAGCTCCCCATGACCCATCACTGTCAAAGTCCTTTTCCAAAGACTGAGAGTTCAAAAGAAACTGCTTAGATGAGCAGTGAAGAGTTCAGCTGTTAGCATGTTATAACCTGTAAAACAACAGACTCCACACGACCAAAACAACAACAGAGAGTCCATTTCAGAAGCATTTTCTCTGGAACTTTAACATAAAATTCATTTTTGATTGTCTGCGAAAAAATAATAAATTGAGAATCTGGCAGGGGGTGTGTGTACGTGCATGTATGTGGGTATGTGTGCATGTATGTGCACATGTGTGCAGGTGAACTTTCATTGGTGTGTACTTTTGAAGTCCAGAGGTCTTCACTCTCCATCATTCTCTACCTTGTGTTTTGAGACAGAGTCTGTCACCAAGCCTGGAGCTCAGCTACACTGGCTGTCCAGCAAGTCCCTGGGACCCTCCTGTCTCTCCCTTCCTGGTGCTGGGGTCACAGGCGCAGACCACCATGTTCATCTTTTACATAGATGTGGAGTCTCCAGAACTAAGGCTTAATGCCTCCTCAGCCAGCACTTTACCATCTCCCCAACCGTAGCCCACCCCCAAACCCCTGATAAAAATTGTTACCACAAAAACTGTGAAGGAGTGTTTCCCAGTTACCATTTAAGAGTATAGCAGGGGCATCAGTCTGTCAGATGTGATAGCTAAGAAGACTTGAATTTGGTGACTATGAATTTGTACAGTCAACTTTAGGGAGAACAGAAGAGGGCTGCCTGACTCTGTTAGTGTGATTAACTAGGAGCCACCTTACTCAAGAAAAGCCATGAGCTCTGAGCCATGGTTAGAAGCCAATGGTAAAAGCCATCTCGCCATCGGAGAGCCTGGGATCGAGGTCAGCCACTCCCAGCCAGAACACTAGCTAGGATAGTAGGGAAGGCTGGAGATGCAGGAGAAATGTTGCTGACAGTGGAGGACTGAACATTTATCCTGAGTGAGCAGAAACAGAGTCTTCCTTGGGCTCACTGACCACCACTTCCTCTGTGTCAGTGACCACCACTTCCTGTGTGGGCGGGAAGTTGAGGGGGAGGGGCTGCTATTGACCCAAACTTTCACTAATGCTTTGATTCCCTGTTTTAATTTACTGTCCTGGGTGGAGAAGAATCATTAGGACCTAATCAGTTAAGAAGTATCATTTTTTTCTATACTTTCTTTTCTTAAACATGCTCCAAGCATTGTACATAGGTCCAGCCATGGGAGACTCGAACCATGCTTATATCTTTACGTTAACTTCACTTCTGTTCTCTTTTGTAAATAGTCTTTCACTTGCCTTTCTCGGTGTTTCCTCTTCCGTATTATTAGTCTCTAAAGATTTAAGATGACCTTTGAAATAGAGTTAGGTGGACACTATGTTTGCCTTGTAATTAATTCAGTCCTGCTGTATCGTTATACAAAATAACCCCAACATGGTACCAGAATAAACAGCAGCTAGAGTGATGACAGTGTGTTCCCTGGGAATCCCTCACTCCGGGCCCAGCATGGCATTAGTTGTTCCTGCTAACCCTACACTAGTCCCTGGAGGGCTTTGTTATGAGCCCATATCCTCTATGAGGAAGTGAAGGCTATACAGTCACTTGCTACTCAGGTTCAGCTGGTAAGTCAAGACAGCAGAGAAGAGGGTGGAAGGCGGTGGCCTCTGTGGCCAACTCATGATCCCGACTTTGACAGTACCTAGTCATGATTAACTCTCATACAGCACTCCTAGCACGCACGCACGCACACACACACACCATTTTTTTTTTTTTGGCCATTTCTTGTAAGTCATCAGTATATAAAAGCAAGGTCACTTTTAAAAAAGGCTCTGATCTCATGTTCTTACAGGTTTTTTTTTTTCTTCAAAGACTGAAAACAGGTATCAGTTTACCCCTATATAAAAATGAAACACAGTGCTAATATTTAGCTCTTCCCAGTGTCTCTAGGGACTGCTTAAGTGATCTAGGAGAAAATGACCTCTTTTTTTCTTCTAACTTGAGAAATGATTTGCTGGCAAGAAGCTCCTAGAGGACCCTGGGACTGTCTTGTTCTTTGGAGACTTTAATGACGTAGAGGTTGTGAACCATTGATTTCAGGCTGACTGGAAGTACATTGCGCCTTCCAGCCATGCACTGTAACATTCTACACAGACACATAAACCATGTGTGCACACGTGCAAGCAAGCAGGAGGCAAGTGAGTATGTGGAGGGTGGGCGCCAGTGCTACTTCAGTGATTTGAGCATCCAGAGGCCCAAACCCAGTCTTTGTCTTCACTTTGGTTCTAATAATAAACAAACAATTAGCTTGCCAGAGAGCCCAGAAGGCAGCCACCTACAAGGCAGTATCTTTCAGCTTGTCACACCTGCTTCTGCTGCAGTGGCCACCAGCCACAAAAGCTCTGCCTCCCAACACAGGTCCTGTGCTATTAGCCATTACACCATGATTCATGAAGATGTGACCTGGTAATCTGGCGATCCGGTCCCCTAAGCCCTGGCCCATGAAATGAGCAGGAGTTTTGACTAAAAAGTTGTGACTTTCACATAAAGAATTAAAAGTCAAGAAGACCTGTTATCCACAAGATAAACACCCAGGTCCCATCACCAGGAGAGACCTTGAATTAACTCAACATCGCTCACTTGAATATGAGGTCTGTAACAGACACAAGGTTATAGCGTTGTGCTCTTACAAGATTTTAGTCTAGAGAAAAATACATTGTTAACATAAGCGTAAAAGACGAGTAAATGGAAAACATGACGAACCACATTTTAGTCTCAGTCCCGGATCCTCATCACCTAGCTCTCCCTGTCCTCATGCTCACCCCCAGCTTTCGAGGTTTGTTGTTTTGTTTTGTTTTTTTGTTTTTGTTTTGTTTTTTTTTTTTTTTTTTGCTGAGACTCTGTCTAGTCCAAGACCTCCAACAGCCCTCACAGAAAATGACCCAATTATTTCTTTAAGGAAAAAAAATTGGGGTTAGGAAACCAAACGCATCTTAATGAATATAATCTAAAAGAAAAAATGCAATTGGGGGAAAATAGATGAATAAATTGTACTTCCTTGTATTAAAATATTTTCATAAAACATTAAAAATATATTAATGAGAATTTAATCTCATATAAGAAAGTTAATCTGCTATAATATTGCTTTATATATGTTTATATGAAATTGCACACAGTAAAACAAATTATGTCACCATAATATTATCCTGTATCCCCTACGGAAATATTTTTGTAAAACCATTAAAAAGCATATTATGGTTGGGTGGGGGAATCTGTAGGCTTAGTCTTGATGGTACCTAGAAGCAAATAAGTTTTGTGTAAAAGCAAGGAATATTACAAAAAACCCACAAAATTTATATTCGAACCAGTCAATGAAAGTGGGGCTGTCATGTCAGCCTTGGCTTTATCCAAGTGTAAAATGGTAATGCAAGCAAAAGTAAACCACTGGGGGAAAAATGGAAAATAAAGAAATGTCTTTAAGGAGCAGGTGTACTTTTTTTTAACTTTTTTTTTTTTTGCAATAAATTTCGTGATAGTCATTCCTATTGTGAAATTAACAATGACTCTGGGTTACGACTATAGTTACTAATTGGTGATTAGTTTCATAGATAATTCAGAAGCCAAATGTGATTGATGGGGTGAAGATTGGAACTCGGATTATCATTTGGTTGTATAAGATATCTATTCTAGAAGAAAAAAGTTATTCAATTATCATTTTTAGATTACTTTTTAAATTTATCGTGTATGTGTATGCATGTCCATCTGGGGCAGGAGGTGACAAGAGTCCACTTCTCACCTTCCACCACTGGGTCACAGGGATCAATACCAGGTCATCAGGCTTAGCAGCAAGTGCCTCTTACCCTCTCAATATGTAGCAGCCAGTAGTGCACAGTGATGTAGTGTCTGTTAGAAAGATCTGCCATGCCACACTAACCTTGGGCTCCCTGGGAATGGAAGCAAGAAAGATGGAAACCTCGAAGGAAGCCTTTCGTTCATCCCCAACTCTGACACTTGCCCATCTGCAGAGTGGGTATGTTTGGAATGATAAGAAGTGCAAGCTTCTTAGATCAACCTTATTAGGAAACAGAAGGGAGTAGCTCCCCGGCAGCTGTCACGCTTTGGAACCAGTGTTAGCTCATCTTCATAGACCACTTGTGAGGACCCCAGTGCTGACCTGTAATAACCCTCTGCGGTAAATGGCAGCCAGCTCCAGTTATGTGCTCAGCCACACGTCCTGTGCTCTAACACAGGTTCCTGTGAGAGTGACCATTGCTGGTGTCTTCACCATCACCGTCTCCACTGCCAGCCCCACAGACACAATGAAGCCTCTAAGACTCATGCCTCATACCTTCTCTTCCCAGAGGGTCAGTTCAGGCTCTCAAGACATACATGCCTGTAGCTGTATGTTTGAAACTATGTGCCAATTGTAACAGATTGCTCAACAAAGCCCAGCAAGGTGTTTTCTCTCTTTGTCTCTATCTCTCCATCTCTAGCTCTGTCTCCGTCTCCCTCTCTCCCCACCTCTCTCTCTCTCTCTCTCTCTCTCTCTCTCTCCCTCTCTCTCTCTCTCTCTCTCTCTCTCCCTCTTCCTCTCCCTCCACCCCCCTCTCTCATCTGAGCAGGGTGCTGACTCTCAGTTCCTTAGTCTCCATCCTCTTCTGTACAGCCTGTATTCCTCCACCAAACAGCAGCAGTCAGTGCTCTGGAACCTTCCTTTCTAACCATAACCCGCTGAGACAGGACGATTCCTGTAGAAGCCTGTTCCGGTGGTATTCCACCTCCACCCTGCAGGAAACACAGATGCCACAGCCTAATGTGCCATGGAGCGTCTAATTTGTCATCTTAAAGCTGTCAGGTTCTTTAAAAAGAACAGTAGAACTGATTAAAAAGTGAGCCGATTGAGATCTCTCTAGCAGAAAACAATTGTAAGAGGGCTTAAAGGTACTTAAGGGTTTGAGCAGTTTTATTCTCCACTGGCTTTTGTGTCGAGCTTGTTTGAGGCCCATTCTGTAGTCCGCTGGAGGATGAACGGCTGGTTCCTTGACAGACTCAGTTTTAGGGTAGTGGCTGGGTCAGGTGGTAACACATGCAGCCTGCAGGTGTATCTCCCCCCCACTTAAATGTACCAGGGCCTCTCAAATAGGCTCGTAATTAGACCTGCCAGCAGGAGCATGTTTGGCACGGATCTGTAAATGGCCTGCTTTATCTCAGTTTATCAGGCATTTGCTAACAGGTTCTAACAGCATACAAGGGAATAAAGAGAAGGAAAGGAGAGATGATTCTGTACTGAGCGGCTGCTCCATCCAAATAATTACCTTCACCGTAGTTCGTTGAATGGCCATATCAGTTATTGATCTGACTTTGATTCTGATCTCCCTGCATCAATCAGAAATTCTAAATGCCTTTGTAACTTATTTGGAACTTTGGAATCTACTCTCTGTGTCTTTCCCTGCTCCAAAGCCTTGCTTCAAACATCAACATATACATCCCTACCCCCACCCCACCCCCTCCCCCCACCCCACCTCCCGCCGCCTGTTAGCACTAAGGTTGTGGACATCTTCATTGCCAGACCTCCAAACAAATCATTGTACAGCTGTGCCTATGGATGCTTTAAAAGGACACCAGCTGAAGCCTGTTCCCACCAGAGGTCACACTAAGGCTAAGGTCGTGGGCATGGACTCATGCGGAGACTTGTGTTACAGCTGTCTGCACTGTCCCTTGCCAGAAGATAGATAGCAGACTTCGGTCTCCCCAGCTAAGTTCAGCTTCCAACACCTCCTCTGCTGTCTCTTCCCCCGACTCCTTGACTTCAGCTCCTGCTCCCCCAGGTCAGGGGGGCTAGCCCTAGACCATCTGTACTCTGATGCACCTACGTATTACAAAGCATACACATGCCAACACAGGCTGCGTCAACTTCAGTTCTAGGATCATATTCAGTTTACAAATTAACACTTTTCACTTCGGTCAGAGTAACAGTGGTGTTTAGGCATTCATAGACAATGCAGTCTAAAGATACCCACAAAGGCTTGAATGAAGACAATGGACGGCACAAGGTAGGCCCAGAAGGTAGAAATTACGGACAGGCAGACTTCCCGGCCTCTGGGGCGACAGCAGATCTACCACCCACTTTTTCTCCTTGTAATGTTAGGCAGGCCATGTGGCTGCTGTATTCTCTACCCTGCCGCTGTCGTGCAAGGTTTCCTATGGTAGACTGTCTAGACTCCCAAGACTCCACTTCTGGCACTCACTAGCTCTCTGAGCTGAGGGGGGTGCGGTGGGGGGAGCTCTGTAAAAATGCAAACAAGTGGTCCAGACCTAAGGAGCCGCAGCTGTACAGCAAGCCCTTGATTTAAAAGTAAGTCTCAGGCACAGGTGTGTGGGAACAGGGTTCCCAGTGAAGAATCCTTCTAAGGCTGGGACTAAGCAGAATAGCTCAGGTAGAGGCCATGGACAGTTGAACAACTGTAGATCCCTGTTTAGAGACTCTGGGAAAAGGCCTAGAAGTCTAGTGAGCCTCGTCCAGGTCTCCACATACATCCTGATGGGGGTCGTAATTGTCTTGATCTGACTTGACAGGTCATGAGATGTAATAACTGCCCAGCCACTGTGCTCATCTGCCAGAACATTCAGTCCGGTATCCTCAGAGCCATCTGCCTGCTCTGCAAGTGTATCTAGGCATGGAGGAAGAGTTCATTCGGACTCCCAGTACTCAAAGTAGTGATTCATATACAGGCAGAGATCTTAACAGTGCTATATGAAGTGGGATTGAATCTTCTCAGGTTGAACTCATCCTAGGGATGGGACAGAGACTCAGGCTCATACCCTTCCCACCTGGACATCCTTCCCTCTTGTTGTCCGCAGCAGACAAGGTCCCTCTCTCCGAACCCACCTCATTGTCTTCTATAAAATTTGACTTACAGTATGAATATTAACTACTACTTAGCTATCTCTCCTCAGAACAATGAAAGGGGAAATTGTCTTGCAACCATTAAGCCCCACAGGAATGCCACAAGATAGTATCCGAATAGCTTGAGGCCCCCACATCACAGTCATGATGAAACAAACCCCACACTTTTCCATTGATTTGCTAGGACTGCAATGTCACAGTGGAGCCACAATAGAGGAGATAACAATAGCAAAGTATGTTCCTGAGATTCGCAAAGTCAAGAGTTAGTAGTGGCACAAGATGGAATCATCCACCTTCATCTAGCCAATCCTGCCACAGGCGGAAAAACAAGAACATTCACTTAGATACCAGGACTGCTGAGCGAGGGTCTGGAGGAGGAGGAGAAGG
>NW_021604663.1:1148225-1178581 GCF_004785775.1 Grammomys surdaster | reverse complement strand
AGGAGGAGGAGGAGGAGGAGGAGGAGGAAGAGGAGGAGGAAATTACAGAGTATAAGCTTAAGCTAGAAACTGTTGACACTTGAAGTCCTACAGCCAGGGACGGTGGACTGCAGACAACAGCAGCTTAGTGACACTGCATCCCGTAGGTGATCTCACATGTCCAAGGCCAAACTACCCCACTGCTCTCGACCCTGTCCTGACCCAAGGATCCCACCGCCACGTTTTAACATCACTGCAACCCTCTGAAGTTGTGAAGTGAGTCTTTTTTATCAAACCCTAGGGCAAAATGTAGACTACACGGTGCTCACTGGGGTATCTCTCTGCCCATCCAAGAGGAGGGTTACATTGTGGCTAATCTGACATAATGTAGAGGTAGTGTACGTGAAGTTATAATGACCAACATGTTTCAGTGGGCTTTTATAGCACTAAAGACACAGCAGGCAGACTCGTGTTTATCCTTGCCTCCATCCTTTGGGTATGGTATCAGGCTGTTTCCGTCAGAGTAAGTTGGTACCAGGCTATGCAGGGTCAACAGCAAGTACACCAGCATCCTCTGGACCATCCCCCAAACCATCGTTTTGTTACCACGCTGTCTTTTTCCTCACTCATCTGGACAGAGTCCTGACTCAGAAAAAAAAAAAAGCAACCGGGTATGCTAAACTCAGGAATTTCAGGAGATAAAAATGTAACTCAGGCAAACAAGCATTCTTTATTCAAAAGTCTCACACGTCAGCATGTTCCACTTATCGGCGCTTCCAACAAGCTCTGGCGTCCATTCTTGTGCAGACCCAATTTTGCTGTTGCAAATTAAATGGTCACATATTAATTTTCCTCTGTCTGTCTCTCTCTCTCTCTCTCTCTGTCTCTCTCTCTCTCTCTGTCTCTCTCTCTCTCTCTCTCTCTCTCTCTCTGTGTCTTCTGTGTGTGTCTTCTGTGTGTGTGTGTGTGTGCGTCTGTGTCTGTGTCTCTTCAAAAAGATTTCATTGGACTCAGCAGAGCTCTGGACGCTTGTGAGACTGTTGCTCTGCAAGTCCCAGGCTTCTGCCTTGAGACACTTGGTAAATGTCCCTTGCCACATTTAACTCACCAACATGAAAGCTGATAAAAGCTGATCGCCAGGGCTTTGAAAGATAGTTTAAGGTTATTTTTAACTGAGACACTTAGGAACGGCTAGCGGGTGTTAGCTCTGTCCCGCTTGTAACACTTAGCTCAGTTTAGCACAGTAGATTGCTTTGATTTGTTCATTAAATATGTAATTTTTGCATTAATTGAACTCATTTGATGAAAAATATTCCCACTCTATAAAATTTCTGGCTAATGGCTTGGAAATCTATTCAAATTCCGTACTCATAAATTCATTTCAGAACTTTCAAAGAGTAGATCCTTCGGGCAAGCTGAGACGCAGCCCACATACCCAACAAGCAAAGCCTAGCCCATAGAAAGGCTGGGGCAGCACAACATGGCTTCTTCATGCCTGCACAATCACGGAGAGCATCTACTTAATTCTTTAAAGTACGACAAGAGTGAGTTCCAGAACAGCCAGGGCTATAAAGAGAAACCCTGTCTCGAAAAACCAAAATAAAATAAAATAAAATAAAATAAAATAAAGTACGACAAGCCGCTCATCACAGCGTACAAGTCTTTAGCTCCGGGCTCTGTGCCCTGGAGGCAGGCTGTCACCTGGCAGACTCCCTCCCGAGGCACCATTACACCCGGTACAAAATCCGCTGGGAGCTGAGATCATTGTGTAGATGAAAGCTTTTTCTATATTTATTTGTCTGTGTGTGCACATGTGGATGCACAGGTGTTCACACGCACATGGAAACCCAAGGACAACCACTCCTTTTCGTTCCTAAGGTGCCGTCTCCTTTTCTGCTTTTTACTTTTAGGGACAGGGTCTCTCACGGCCCGGGGCTCACAAAGCAGGCTCAGTTGGCTGATGAGCCTCAGGGATTCACCTATCTCTGTCTCATCAACACAGGAACCGCAAGAGCGTGCCACCACACCTGGCTCTTATGCATGGGTTGGAGGAGGGGGGCAGTTTGGTCCTCATGCTTGTTACTTTAACAACTAAACAATTTGTCCAGCCCTAGGTAAAAGGACCAGAACATGTGAAATCAAATTAGTGGAGAACTCAGACTGGATGTGAGGATAACATTTTTTAGAAAGCCTCAGTTACAGGAAAGAAAGCAAAACCACAAGACTAAGCAGTCGTGGCTCTGTTGTGGTGTTGAGTAGAAACGGAAGGTGGTACTAACCTCTGCTGTGGAAGCTCACCTAGGCAGTCCCCAGCGTCAGTCCACAAGCGGCTGAAATTATCTCAGCTACTTTAACATCATTCCTGAGCAGCCTGCGTAAGTTCTTCCAAACAAACAAACAAACAAACAAAAAATAAGCTTGTGTTTAAGTCTTTATCAAGATGACTAGAAATGACCAAGTATCTCCAAGAGAAATTTCATCAAGCAAAACTTAAATAGTAATTACAAAGTCCATACAGATCTAATGTTTTCTGCTTTCTGGAGCAAGGGCTGCTAACAAAGTCACTGGGATAATAGAATCTTTCCCTTTGTAAAGGAGAGATTGTTCAGTGTTTGTTCCGCATGCCTCTTCCACCCGAGGGTTACACATAGCACAGGGATCCCACTTAGCGTCTCACAGGAAGACCATAACCTCACCATCTTCATGAAGACTGGAAACCCAGAACGTTGATTTAGAACGTTCCTCAACACTTGTGGCTTTCCTTTGGCCTTCTATCTTTGTTTCGAAAGCTATTGGAAGGTCAGTCAGCTCCTCAGAAGGTTTCTACTGCTCAGCTTCCCACCTGATCCTCTAGGGACACCTCTGCTGAGCAGTCATGATCTCTCCCACTTACACCGAAAGCCCCAGATGTCCCTCATCTGTAGGCCATAATTAAGACAAACCCTAATAAGTGCTGATAAGAATGAGAAGTTTACATGTGAAACTAACACTACAATTCCCCACGTGTTTACCATGGACCCACAGCACTGAAATAAGTGTCCTTAAAACCCCTGACTTGTCATCCTGCCCATAATGACGGAAATCAAGGAAGATCACCCCTCTCACAGGCAATGTGCCAGTGCCCACCACAGGAGAGATACTGTGGACAATCCAGCTGCATGGAGTCCAGTCAGTCCAGTACCTGCTGGCATGCCCTCACCTGGGACCTCCCTAGGGTCAAGAGTCTACACTTTGGTGATGACGCCCCACTGTACTGGGGAGGCAGAGTTCTGCAGCCTTACAGCCCTCCTGTGGTGACAAGTGAGACCCTCTTGCAAATCCTTCTGTCTTCTTTCTCACAGGTAACAAGGTACTGCTCTGTCCTTCCCTTTCAGTACCACACTGTCACCTGCGGCTGACGTCACTTCACTTAATTGTCTAACCTGCCCAGATATGGTTTCTCTTTTCCTTGGAGGAAAGTGATAGGAGTATCTAGCTCACATAGCTATTGTCCCCAAAAAACCCTGCACTGCCTAAGAGACACTGTGCTCTTGCCATTGTGACTCAACCCTGAGACAGCAGCGGGTGTGGAGAATGCCTGGAGATCTGCCTCTCTCTTGATGCATCTACTCACTGCATCCTGCTGTCCAAATACGAAGAGACCCGTTCTCACCTCAAAAGCCTGAACTCCGCCCCTTTCGCTGGCTATAGACTCTCTTGGTATGTTTATTCCAGACAGGGATAAACTAGTATATTCACCTATTTTTTTTTTCTCAGTATGGCATCCAAATCGAAGCAGTCATTAATCAATGAAGACTCTAATTTGTCTTTTTTGTTATTGTTGTCTTAACCATTTTCAACTAGACAGGTAAAAAAGTTATGCCATACTAAGGACTAATAAGCCCTACAGACATTGACATGGACCCAGATAACATTCGGTGTTGTGTCAACAAATAATTTGAATTTTGACAGTGTTCTCTTGCCTGACTAGACTTAATTTGATAAACATTTGTCCTCTTCAAGTTTTCTTAGAACTTGACTTAAACACTGAATGTGGTGCTGCCGGGATTTGTGAATTGCTCTGAAGAAATGTCTGCGGCTGTGACGGTGGGCTGTCTGCTGGAGAACCATCCTTAGGCAGCCCCTGTCCACAGCTATATTGGAACAGTATAAGGAGGTGGAATAGGGTGAGAGGACGAAGGCTCATCCCTTTCTTACACAGAGGCCACGACTGAGGTCAAGATAAACAGCTGCTAAATTGCGAAGAATTTATTTTTAACTGAAAAAAATTTCATACAATATATGCTGATCATGCTTCCCCTTCCCCCTACTCCTCCCAGATTCTCCCTACATCCCCAGTTACTGAGGAATTTTACCACAGATTATGTTCCTTGGGTCCAGTGCCTTCTCCCCCACACTAGAACTTAAGAAAGTAAACCTATGCTGCTGTTGAAAAATGACAGTTTTTTAGAAGCATCCCTTATCTAGGGGATGGAGATTTGGGTATTAAACTGGCTGTTGGCCAACACCCATAACATTTCAGTTCCATGAGTGACGTCCATAAGGACCCTCATGGAGCCCTCGGGGGACAATGGCTCCACGGCTTCCTGCTTTTGTCCCCAGCTCCCATGTCAGGGAGAGGCAGAGAGTGGGCCGTCTAGCTTCAGTGTCAAGGGAGAGGAAAAGAGTAGGACACCCAGCTGGACACCCAGGGTTTGCTTCAAAGCTTTCTTCTTCAGAGGAAAGAGACCATGTGAATTTCATTAATGTCAACAAGATCTGAGCAGCCTGAAGGATGTAAGCCCTTGGGCATCTCCAGCATGCCAGCTGCTATGGTTATTAAAAGTTTGTGGTTGCAATACTGTTGCAGCTTTAATTAATACACCCACAAACCAAGACTTTGGAAATATCCACTGCAGAGTCATCCTTCGGGGTATAGTCTCCAACAGGACTTGGGATTTGTGGAAGAGACAGTGCCTGGGTGTGACGCCTGGCACAGAAACACCAGGAATTCCCAATAGGGTGACACGTAACCATGACTAAGGGGGTAAAGACCAGTTCTTTCAATAATAATAATAATAATAATAATAACAGTGATAATAACTTAAACAAAACAAAAATGAACGGCAATATTCTGGGAGTTTCTGAAAGCACTTAACCTCAATCATTGCCCCAAAGCCAACTTCTCTTACTCAATGTGGGAAAGCGAGTTTTGCCTCATTTCCCTGGGCACTTCCCTGTCTTTCCACCCCAGACCTTCAGGTCTCATATTAATCTTCCCTTCATTATCCAACCTCCAGAGAACAGAATCTCCTCATCCTAGAACAGATGAACCTATTCATATAAAGAGATCCACACTGACACCAAAGAAAGAGCCAAGCGTGGCAGTATGTGCCACTGTGGTCCCAGCACTCAGCAGGCTGGTGAAAGCGATCCCTAAGCCTCAAGTCCAGAACCAGCCTTGGATTTGTCAGAGTGTGTGTGTGAGTGTATGTGTGTCTGTGTGTGTATCCTAGCCATTCTGACTGGAGTAAGATGAAATCTCACAGTAGTTTTTATTGGCATTCCCCTGATAACAAAGATATTGAACAATTTTACAAATACCTCTCAGACATTTGTGTTTCATCCTTTTAGAACTCTGTTTGGTTCCATGTCCTATTTTTTAATTGTGTTGTTTGTTTTCTTGAGGTTTACTTTGCTCAGTTCTTTTACCGTTCTAGACACTGTTCACATATAGATAGATGTATAGCCAAGAAAGACTTTTCCCCCATTCTGCAGGCTGCCTCTTTGTCCTTTTTCCCTACTGAAGATTTCTACTTTCATGAGATCCCACTCATCAGTAGTTGCTCTTAATGCCAAAGCATCAGTTCTGTTCGGAAAGTCCTTTCCTGTGCCTGGAAGTTGAAGCACAGACCCTACGTTCTCCTCTGTTAGATCCCGGGCATCGGGTCTTGCTCTGGGACCCCTCATCCATTTGGAGTTGACTTTTGTGCTGGGTGAGAGATAAGAATCTAGTTTCGCTCCTCTACACAAGCCATCCAGTCTGACCAGCGCCACTTGTTGAAAGATGCTCTCTTTAGTGTATTGATGGCTCCCTTATCAAAGATGATGTGGATGTAGGTATGGACTTGCATGTGCATCCGCAGTTCTACTCCATTGGTCACTGTATCCATTTTTATGCCAGTAGCATGCTCCACTGTCACTATAGGTAGCTCTGTAGTATAATTTGAAATCTGGGCTGTGATATCTCTAGCACTGATTGTATTGTTCAGGATTATTTAGGCTACTCTAGGTCTTACGTGTTTCCACATGAAATCTAAGATTATTTCTTCAATTTCTGTGAAAAAAAAAGTGTTGCATTTTGATGAGATTTGAGTTGAATCTGTGGATTGCTTTTGGTAGAATAATTATTTTCACTATAGATATCCTACCAATGCACAAGCACAGGAGATTACTACATTGTCTGGTAATGTTGCAACATTTTTTTCAGAAGGTGTTCATTGTGCTTTCTTGTTGATGTTTGTTTGTTTCGTTGATGTTTGTTTGCTTGCTTTATGTTGTTATGGTTTTACTATTGAGAATGTCATTATTTCCCCCAAATACAAATGCTGGCAAGGATGTAGGAAAAGGGTCAACACAGTCCCTTCTGGAAGTAATACAAACTGTATATCAGAGTGGAAGTTCCTCAAAAAGCCAGAAGTCGATCTTTCACATGATCCAGCTGAACCCAGTGTATTCCAAAACTTCCCTAAATTCTATTAGGGCGACATTTGCTTATGCACATCCGTGAGGAAATGGAAACAGCATAGATTATCTGTCGTCCGTTGAATAGAAAATGAAAATATAGTATACAACACAACAGAATATTATTCAGATATTAAGAAAAATGAAATTAAGAAATTATCAGGTCAATGAATGGTGCTGGAAGTAGCTATTCTGAGTGAGGTAACCCAGACTCAGAAAGACAAAGTCATGTTTTCTCCCTTCAGTGGGTGTTAGCTTGAATCTTTAGATATGCGTGTTTCATATCTAATACGTAATCCTACTCCATATGGAATATCCATAGAGGTTAGGAGATTAGTAAGGGGACATTGTGGAGAGAGAGTCTTCAAGGGAAGGGCAGAAGATTGTGCTAGTATAGAGGGGAGGGAGGAGTAGTGAGACAGGGAAGGTTAAGTGGGATGGGAATGAGGAGGGTAGTGGAGGGAAAGCAGGAGCAACAAATAACGCCAAAGACCTTTAAAAAAAAGATGGACCAGTGTGGATGCTCCATGAAATACATATGCATGTAAACAGGCAAGAGTTCGAATGGAATTGCCAGAGGATGGAGTGGGACTTCCCCTGCTACACAGCACTGGCTAACAGATGGGAAAGGCCTCCCGTGAGGAGCTGAGCTAGGAGGTAGACATGGAGCCCTGTTCGTGTGTGTGCGTGTGTGTGTGTGTGTGTGTGTGTGTGTGTGTGTGTGTGTGTGAGAGAGAGAGAGAGAGAGAGAGAGAGAGAGAGTTTTCTTTAAGTATTTAAGGTGTGGTGCCTCGTAGACGGCCCCACATGCAAGAATATATAATGTATATATATTCTTTATATGTTATGTATGAAATTATATATGTTCTTTATATATTCTTTGTATATAATATAAAAATATAATATATATTTTATATAATATGTATAAATGTATTTTATATATAATATAGATACTATATATCAATATTTTTAAGAGAATACAAAGAGGAAGCAGACCTGCAAGGAGCTGGAGGGTTGGATACGATCAAAATTCATTGTGCAAAATTTTCAAAAATTAATAAAATATTTTTAAAAGTAATAGCTTAGGCAACATGAGATTTTTATCTCAAAAGAAAGAAAAATTGACTCAAAATCTACATTTCCTAAACTCATAAATATTACACTATCTTACTGGCATTTTTTAATATTGGGAGTTATCATTTAAATAAATTTCTTTTTTAAAATGTGGGTTTTATTTCACTAAACCTGATACCTGCTTAAGCAGCAGTTATCACAAACAGGAAATTGCCATTCTGACTGCTAAATCCAGCAAGCCTGGAGCAAAGTATCACTCAGAAGCTTGGAACAGAAAATCTACAGTTGTTCTGTGTCCAAAATAAATGTATCCAATAGTGACATTTGCAATGGAGTCTTCCCAGCTTACCTGCTAAGACCAGCACCTGAGCTCTGGGCTCACTTTATCTCCTGGTGATATCACCACAGCCTCTTAAGGAGGAAGGCAGCTTTAGCTGTAACTGGTGCCATAAGAAGTAAAAATATAAATGATAGATAGATAGATAGATAGATAGATAGATAGATAGATAGATAGATAATAAATAGTGAAATTACAAGTCTTCTCCTTTCCTTTTATTTTATTGGATTTCACTGTACCTAGCTTGGCCTTGAACAACCTGCTGCCTCTACCTGTAAGTCTAGAGTGGAATTACAGGTCTATGCCACCACATCCCGAGAGGTTACAGGGACTTTTGATTACATTGAGAACCAGATGTATGCCTTTTCTGATCCAGAAACAATTGTATTTTTTTTCTATTGTTGTATTTTCAATTCCACTTCCTGTTACTTGAGCAAGCTCACCCAGCTGCAACAGACAAGAGTCCTGGCTGCCCTCTGAGACCAGCACCCACAGCCTTGGTATCCAAAGGCACTGTGACACTTTGTTTCATATTGAACACTCCCTCGCTGGGGAAAGCTTCGATCTGGATTTGGCCTAGGGTCACATTCAAGTACTCTGTGTGCAAAATGGCTAATTGTGACAGCATGCTTTCCACATACCAGCAAGACAGAGGGGAATGGAGGGTGTCACGAGACCACACTGCTCGGCAGTGCTCTATTTCAAAGCTGTCTGTCACTCAGCCGCTGGTGTGAGAGAGCCAGTTTCCCTCTACAACTGGTGCTGCTCTTGGCAAAGGCCAACTCAGTACTCTCTGTATCCCTGGCGTACTTCCTGATTCCTTCACTTATTTCAAGGCCTGTCAGGTACTTGGGAGGCAACACCAGTCTCTTTTCTTATTAAATTCCATGAGTTACAGAAAGCCAGAGTTAGCAAACTGGGCAGGGAGAGACTGGGAACAAAAGTCTAGGCATCATCAGAGTCCCCCCTCATCAGGAGTTCTGTTCTCGTTTTCTTTTGGCTTTTTGATTACACTTATTTTTTTAACTTTCAGTTTTAGTTTTTGGGTGTGTAGAGGTAAAGGTACACCAGGGCACGTGTGGAGGTCAGAGGACAGACTGTGGAACTCAGTTCTCCCTTTCAGTTCTGCAGATTTCGTGTTGTCAAGTGTCTTCTTACCGTCCCTCGCCCCTCATCTCTCCTGGCCCTTACAAACATCTGAGGCACTGCTAAAACCATTTGGCCACTGCAGGCCCAGGGGGTGGAGGTGGGCAGGCACCTATTTGTCATCCTCACTGATGACATTGTCCCCAGCTGTGTGATCCTATCCTGGTGAGTCCTGAGGGCCTGGACACTGTAGTCTGGGGCCATGATGTGTCAGAATTAACAAAGATGCTTCGATCTTAAGATGGGCCTTTTTATTAGTCAGTGTCAGAAAGAGCCAACACGAGTTCATCCTTTGCTGTGTCGGGGAGGACCTGAAGCCAGCACTTATTTGTCTTCTGTATATCTCTCGTGATCTAAGTACGGCTTTTTATTTCCAAGTAACAGTGGCTGTGACTGTTCCCGAGACTATCCTTCCATTTACCATTAAAGAGTATTACCAAAAACAGCATTCAGAACAGAAAAGCCCAAATCTGAAAGGAATGTTCTCTGAGCCAGGTGACCATCCACCTATTCTTGATTTGCTTTTCCTGTCTCTCACCCAAGATTCCCTTGGACACTTAGCCAAAAGAACTGGGGCAGAGTTCTCTCAGGGCCCATGTCCAGTGGGCAGCAAAAGAGAGGCTGTAAGGCTTGGTTCCAGGAGCCATGTGTGTTCCCGTGGTGATCATTTGCTCTGTGTGAAAGGTGGCCTGCGAGAGTTCCCTCCCCAGCTGGTCAGCTCCCTGAGAGGCAGGGGCCTGATGTATCCACTGCTCCCTTCATCCTCCAGGGCCCAACAGAGCTGCCCCTGTGCACAAAGAACACCCTGTAACATTAGCTGCAGGTCCTGCCAAGGCCAAGGAGCAAGGCTTCAAAGGCAATCCCAAACCTGGCTTAAGAAAAGCATGCTTCCCTGCTCCAGCTAAACTGGCCTGGCTTTCTGCTTGGAGTCTCTCACCTCTGATTGTGCTCCTTCCTTTTCGTAACAGTAATAACTAAATAAAGGAGAAGAATGGGCTTCCACAGTCTAGAAATTGAAACCCCAGTGGGGATGTTTTATCAAAATTCTACATGATCTCTGTTTGCTGTTGGTCAGCGTCCACCGAGTAGCAGATATCTGTGTGAAACGTAAATGCGTCTTATGTAACTGTCCTTTGCCATGGGCCCTAGTGACAGGCATGAGCTGTGCTTTTGCACCAGGAAGATGCCATCAGTGAGCAGATAGGAAAGATACATGTCTTGCCATGACCTGAAAAAAAGCCAAGAAGTAGCACACAGGTTGGAGCAGTTTCAAAGGGATTATACAGGAGAGCTTGAATGTGTTTAATCCTGAAGCAGGTTTCTCAGATAATCAGAGAAGATCCAACATCCACATGCTAAATGAAGTTTAAATAACTTAGAACTGGGAACTGTCTCTGGGAGGCCATTGCCTGCCCCCTGCATGCCGGCACCTCTAAAACAGACCCTCGCCCCCGGTCAGCTGATTGAATGTCCTTCTTATGGGGCACAAATCTGCCTTGCACCCTCCATGTAAGCCCCACTCATTTGGTTATAAATAAAATGTATCTTTTCCATCATCAACATCCCTTCCTAACCGTCTGAACGTAAAGTAGGCACCCCACTTCCTAAATAGTAATATCAGCTCCTAATCAGAGCTGACAATTGTAAATAACCACCTGGTTGATGTTGCTGTTGTTATTTTAAGGGTCCTGTTCTCACAAACACTTGTCCCAGTGACGTTGTCTGCATTTAAAGCAGGGAGCTCAAATGAGTCACCTCTGCTCCTGCTTCTCAAAAAAACAGAGAGAACAGCACAAGTTTCAAAATGGAGATCACACCGCCCCCCCACCTGCCTGTCAGCATAGCTTGACATTAGCCTGGCCCGTCGTCATTACAGCATGCAAAACAAGGCGTGGGCTCTTGATTTTTGTTTAGCTTTTCTGTCTCTGTCTGCCCCCATGATACACACTCAGCCACCACAGAACAGTGCGACTCCAACTCCCTTCCAGACAAGCGACTTCTATTCTGCCCCATTCTTTTATCATTGGGGTTGGTACAGTTCGAGACAAACAAAGCCACAGAGCTGACTCCCACAGCTAAATATTTTTTAAAAAGTAAGAACATGGAATAAAGTGATGCTTGTCGCTGCTGCGCTCTGACAGGGAGAGAAGCCTAGGGTGTGTTAAGTCCCCATTGTGTACAGCCTTCCCAAACCCCCTCAGCTACATTGGAAAAATGTGCCTGTCCTGTGACCCATTCAGTCTTTGACCTTTGGGGCACAACAAAAGGAGCTATTTACCAGTGATTAATACATGGATCTTTGTCTAAAAGAAGCTGTATGGAAGCTGTCACGGACCAGCATCCCCAATTTGATTTCCCAGGTGCCTGTGGGGCAGTGAGTGTTGCAGGTTCAAACAGAGCCTGCCTATTTCTCCCTAACTGTGTGAAAGATCACTAACTATCGGAAAAAATCACAGGCTGGTACTTACACGGAATGTCATTTGGGAGAAGAAGGATGCAGAGATTATCCCAAGACCCCCTGGGACACTTTCCACTCCAGGTGGACTCCTGGGATATTAGCCTCATTCCTAAGGACGGCACTGAGCCGACCTTAGCTCACAGCGTCCACTCTCCTGTTGCTTGGCCTGACTCTATTGGTACCTGACTTCCTGGTCTCCTTCTTTGTTTCTGACCATTTTTTTCCCTCACACCTCCATCATGCCAAACCCGAGCATCTCAGTTTCAACTCCAGGACCCTCTCCTATTGACAGACTCCTCATGTCCTCCCTAGTGTGGCCATTCCTAACAGTACTCTCTTCTTAGGATGCACCATGCCAGTCTTTAATGATGAAGATGATGGTAGTCTGTTTGCTTAAACATGTGCTTGCCTGTGGCTTATTTTCTTATTGATATTTATGCTTTCTTCAAAAATTTGACAAGAGTCTTTACTATGCTTCTCTCTTGGTGATAAATATTCTCTCTACACGATAAATACGGTTTTGAACAATGTTCGTGGATATGCTCCATGGGTTTGACATTTTGAATAACCAGCCCCTTGTCAAACTTGAAATGGACTGAAATCCATTACTCAAGGTATCCACCATGCAGAGAGAAGTCTCCTAACTACAGTTTTGTAAACCTTTGTAGGTTCCCCTCATAGAATAAATTAATACGTGCCACAGTTGTAAGACTCCACTTTTGCAACTTTTCTGTATTTTCTACCTGCCTTCACTCCTACCAAACAAATTGGTCAGAATGACAGTCTGTTTTTTCTGTGTTATCTCAGACAGCCCTATTTCTCTAAGAAGTTTCTGGGAAAACATCAGATGAAAGTAGTGCCTGTCTGTACTGTGTGGGGTCCTAATTGTTATCTTTGCTCTGGTCTGATCCATTACCTGATCCTTTTGAAATGTCCCCAAATAATGGACTACGGAGTCTGGGGCACCAATTTAACTTCCATGGTTTTTACATCAAGTGTGGTAAACATTCAAAGGCTGTACCTGAAGTATGAGCAAAGTGAACCGTTCCCCTACGAGGTGGACACTTCAGGACGTGCTGGTCCACTGTACCCTCTGGCCCTCACTCACCTCTTCATCCCTCTGTCTCCTAGAAGCCCAACTTGTCACCCCCTCCTGTGTCACCAGGCAATGTGAGCAACTTCTCTAAATGCAATAATATCTCCCTTCTGGGGACAGGGACACTAAAGCCCTCGGAAATCTGTGGGTGCAGCATAAAGCGTGTTAATGACTGTGTAGACAGAAACCATGATAATGTTGGAGTTTGGGGGTGCACCTCTGTCAGAACTGGGGTTCCTCCAGTTATCTCACAGTCTAGGTGCTGTCAGGGATCTTTTATCTGAGCAGCTACAGCCTGAGTTTTCAGAGTGAGAGACCTGAAGGTTCGTAAGACCTGCCAAGGCAACTTAGGACTCAAATCCTTCATGGTACCAGCAAGGCAGGCACTGTGGCCAAATGCAGGCTGCAGGGGCCTGGGCTGCAGGAGGGAGGCTGGGCTGCAGTGGAGCCTCTCTGGACTTGGAAGCTCCAGAACTGGCAACAATAGCTCTCTGGCTTCAGCCCTAAGATGGGCTGTCAAATGTCCTATGTCACTCAGGAGCAGCCACAGCAAAGTTTGCAGGACTCTGTGGTCCCCAACCCTCAAGAGAAAGACTCACCATGTACACAAAGCTGCAAAGACATGGACCACTGCTCTAATCTGAGCCTGTCCTTCTCCAGCCTGCCTATTGTGAGCTCCATGGAGCTGCCTGCCTGGTCTACCAACAGACGGTCCCTCTGCTGTGCACTGGGCTGTGATGTGGACAAGGTCTCCTGCCTGGAAGGGAGCTTGTCCCATGGTTGTTTCATACTTGTCTATTTTAGATTCAGCTTTACCAGCTCTGCCCTGGATTTGAGCTTTGCTACTCTCCTCATTTGTTTAGTGGGCTGGTTTGTTGGTTGGTTGCTTTTTAAAGAAGAGGGAGGTCTTATTATGTAGCCCAGGCTAGCCTCAAACTAATAGTGATCCTCCTGCCTCAGCTTGATGCTAGAATCTCAAGAATGGTATCTCCATCATATGCAATTTGGTATTTTTATGGAGTTGCCACCAGCCTCAAATTTCAGCAAGAGAATGTGAGAGTGTTAAACCTGTCAGTGTCTCCTAACAGGCACTCGGCAAATGCCTGGCCTGCGGGTTGGGACTCTGGGGACACTGCACAGAAATAACTGCCTCTTTGTTTATTTGCCTGATTCAGTGAACTCCGGGGATGGCATCGACTACAGCCAGCAGAAGAGGGAGAACATTGGCGACCTGATCCAGGAGACCCTGGAAGCCTTCGAGTGCTATGGAGGGGAGGACGCCTTCATCAACATCAAATACATGGTGCCCACCTACGAGTCGTGCTTGCTCAACTGACCAGGCAGCTGCAGGAGGGAGCCTCCCTCGGTATCACAACCATCTGTCCCCAATGCCCTGGCATCTCATTACTTGTGACTCCTAGAGCTCTCTTTCTACAGCTGCAAACATAGTAGCTTCTGGGCCAAAAGACTGTTAGCCCTGTTGAGAGCAAGGCTTTCCGATACATAAATAGTGCCTGTTTCTTAGATTACAATAGTGTACTGTGCTTTTTTTTTTTTTTAACACGAGGAGAATTGCTTCTTTATCCAGCTCAGATGGAGGCAGGAGTCCGAGTTAAACCTTCAATTTTATAGACAATAAAGCCATAATTCTCATATGCAATTCACCCTTTGCCATGCTATGTCTGCCTGCCCCATACAGCCATGTCCTGAGCTGTAAGGAAGAGTCTGTGCTGAGGGCTTAGTAGGTGTCTGTCATGGAAGAGAAGCAACACCCCAGCCATGTCTCTTCAGCAGCTGTGAGAAATAATGGGCTCTGGCATTCACAACAACTGTTGAATGTATACCCTAGTCACAGCAGGAAAACTTTGCAGCCCATTATAAGCTAAACTATAACCATAATTAATGTTTCTGACCAACTAGTTATCCGGGCTTCAGGGCTTTTGCAGTTTCAACCTGGCTGTAGATGAAAAGTCTGGGGAGGGGCTGGAGTCAGGGTAAAGGTATGAAATGTTAGGTTTGCAACACCGTTAGTTCTAAGGAGAGAGCTGGCTGGAATCCTTGCTCCTCCACTGTGAGGATGGCACTGGACATCTCAGGGCATCTCCGGGCCAGGCCTGCTGTTGACAAAATGCTGCCCAGCAGTTGGTTCAGGACTTCCCATCGTCCCTGAACATGGCTGTGTGCCTCCTAATGACCTTTGAAAAGGACCAGTGTTGGCCTTAGCGGGTCTCCCCTGACCCCTGCTTCCTCCCAGTTGCTCTAGTCTCACAGTTCCATGAGAACAAGGCTTCAATGACGTGATTTTGGCATTTTATAGAGTCCAGAAAAGACAAAGGATGCATACTTTTTCATTCGGCAGAGAAAGAAAAAAAAATGCAAAGCAAAGTCAAAACATGAGGCCTTCAGCCTTGGACCATGACTGCTCAGACATGCCAGGCAGGAAGCTCCGAGGATCTGAAACTCAGCCCAGAAAACTTCATAAAGCAGAAGCGAGGTCTGCACACCTAAGAAATGGCTTAGCCACCCAGAAATGCCCTACCTCAAGTGTCTGAAGCAAAGTGCAATTTCTGCATAAAAGTGGGAAAGGTACCCCCCCTCCCATCTCTGCCCTCCGGCCTCATCATCAATACTAATTATTCAAGGTTTTCCGTTTCCAAAATTAAAGAGCCGATTCTGCAAGTGAGTTCATTACTCAGTCCGTTGTATGGGCAAGGTACACGGAGTCTAGCATTGGGGCAGCACCACCTGCTTTCAGGAGCTCACTTGGGGTAGAAAAAGAAGACAAAAGCACTTATAGGGATGACATTTGGAAGGCACAGCTGTAGGTCCAGTGACATGCACAGCTGTGGCCTTGACATTGGTGACGTAATGGAAGGAGACCCCAAAGTAGAGATGCTGGCCTGGAATGAGTCCTACGGGCTCCACCCTCTCCCTCTGCCACACGTGAGAAAATCACCTGATTTTAAGCAGGAAGACTGGCTGAGAGCCCCAGTTTTGGTTTGGAACTAAAGCATCAGCCTTGAACACCCAGCTGTGTCACTCATTAGCTGTGCTTCCCTGGGCAAATTCCTTAACCTGTCTGAGCCCCTATGCCCGCCACTGTGAAGTGTAGCTCAGCCTGTCTGTAGACAGTGACCCACACCAGAGGGGACCTCCACACATGCAAGTGTTGTATGTTCACTGAACCTTCAATTGGAAGACAAGCCATATATGAAGAATGACTCTCTTTGCCCCAACAGGGCAGTACGCATTGGAACATCCCTCAGACAATCCAGTGCCTTCTACTCAGACATGTAAGCCACTTCACAGTGAGACAGTTTTTCAAAGAACCAAACTAACGACAAAGGCAGAGCTTGGTTCTCTAGAGATGAAAAAAGCAAAAGCAGACTGAGCCACATTCTTGTGTTGCTTCACTGGTACAGAATTAAGAATGGCCTGCTTTCTCTGACTATACCCCAAGACAGACATCTACAGTCTGAATAGTTTCCAAGGAAATCAAAGTGAAAGGCCTAGCATGTGGGGCATTGGGTTTCATTCCCCGGCAGAGACAGACAGACATGCACACACACAAGTAGAGAGACATAGAGAGACAGAGAGCGAAGCAGACACACATACAAACACAGGGCAGGTAGGGAGAAAGAGAGAGGAGAGAAAGAGAGAGAGAGAGAGAGAGAGAGAGAGAGAGAGAGAGAGAGAGAGAGAGAGAGATCGATCACTGGACATTAGATCCCTAAGGAGGACACTGGCTTCCTTTCAGTGTGTGTGGTATTATACTAGACACTGGTCTGTTGAGCAAGGGGTTAGGTGGTCTGTTTCTAACTCATTACTGTGTTATATGGATTGGAACACCCCATCCAGAGATCCCTCTTACTCAAGCAACAAGAGACATGGGCCGATGTCTAGGCCAGGCTTGTTTCAGGAGCTCCATAGCTTGTGGCAAGCCATAGTTTCTGGCTGCGAACTCTCTGTCCTCCACACAGACACCTCCTGGCTTTCAGCAGATTATGTAGTCTCTAAAAAATGATAGTCTAGTCCAAAATGTACTCAATAACATCTATCTTGCCTGGTTTCATAACAACCACACACAGAAGGCCCTAGCTTCAGCGCGGTTCCTAGCTTCACTGCAAATGCCTTGGCCACATGTGTGCTTTCCCTTTCCCTGGTCTCTTTCTGGTCTCACCTAAATGTCCCTTCACTATGCTCTCACTCTGCTCGCCCGTTTGCTGTTCTTACAAAGCAGCGAGGAGCATCTGGCCATGGCTGCATAGTTCTTCATTGGTTATTCACTTGCACAGCTACACACAGCATGCTCATTCCTCATGTGGCATTTGTTGGACAAATGACTAAAGGTGCTTCCAAAATAACACAGGAAGTCCGTTGTCAAGCCGGTGCATCTTCTCTGGGCCACATAGGTCACCTCACCTTGCCCTTATGACTCAGGAGACACTTGTCACTCTGTGAAATCCCTATCTGATAGATGGTACAGGTCTGAAGGATGGAGACTCGTCAAACTATGGTCAGAGTCTCGAAGTCGGGACCAGCAAGGACAACTTGGCAGTTCTGCCATGCAGAGTCATGCATTACACTGTCAAAAGGAAGCATTTTCATCTCTAAAGTTACACACATGCACACTCTCAGGCCCACTGGGCCCTTCAAAGAGGACAGAATCTTCCCTGTGTGGGACATAAACATCACAGAGATGGGTGTACCAAACTCTCTGTCTCCTTCCGGGTCTGGCTGGATGTCTGGTCTGAACTCTACCTTGCCTCTGTGGAACTATACAGATTCCTCTGTAAGAAACCTGCTGCAACCAGGACACAGTCACTTGCACAGCAATAGGTCGTAGTCATGCACATGTTCCTCTGAGGGAAAACAGACTCAAATACTTCAATCCAGATCCCCATAGCAACCAAACAGAAGACTCTCCTGTCCTAACGCCTTTGACAATCAGAGTTGCCCCCCACAGACTCGAGACTACTAGTTCCTAATCAAAGAGTGCTCCCCAGTGCCAGCAATGGTGTGAATACCTGGGAGTAAGGGGGGGAATCCAAATCCTCAGGCCCTGGCTGGGACTTTAGTCTCAGCTTCGATACAGAGCTTGTCAATCTTCCGCATGACTGTGATGTACCCTGGGGTTTGTCCCAAGACCAGGCTTTTACCAAGATGTCAATCCCCAGTCCTTTAGAAGGTCCTGGAAAACTGAAGTTCAGTGACCTTCAAGCCAGGTTCTCCAGTGATGCCATGAGCTGGCCTGGCCTCTCCTGTGGTCTCCACTAAGCAACAGACTCCGATATGAAGTGAGCTTTGGGGACATCAGAGTGCCATCAGTGTCCCTTTTGTGGAAGATAACTGTTTTTCTCAGTCCAGAGGGTGAAGAAAAATGTGATTTAAACTAGTCAGTACCAAGGCCAGTTACAAAACCCAGTCATCTTTGCTGCAAGTGTCATCAAGACAAAAGAAGAATCTACAAGCGTTCCCAAATATTCTGCATCACTGTCACCTTCATACATGAAACCTTAAAAAAGAGGATCAGGTCCTTAAAGTCGGAAAGGGGAATTCTGGGAAATATTCAAAATACAAAGATTTCAGACCAGCTAAAAGGAAGGCTCGTGGGGCCCTGCTCAGCAGATACTCAGTCTCCCTGAGTGAGAGGTCTCGAGGTCTCTCCCCATGCTACAGGCTACTCTCTCTCTCCTGGTTGGTGAAAGCAACCCACAGCTAAAACTGTATCCGCACAGAGCAGAGCCCACGTGGCGTCAGATTCAGTGAGAAGCATAATAGGCCCATTCTAAGGCCAGAGTTTTAAATGGCCTTTCTGTCTCCTCCCTCGTGCATCTGGGGCAGGGGACGTCGCATTAAAATGCAGGCCGAAAAAAAAAATGTCCCATAAAGAGCTTTATTGACGAAAAGGTAAAAATTTAATAACCCTTCAGTAGGCGCCATTCCAGAGGGGTGCTATGTCACAAGACCAGGGTTTTCATAGCCCTCCTAGGAATTCCCCACATTAAAAGAATGTTTTCAGTTTAGAGAGAGCCCACTGGAAAGTATTCTGGGGGATGACAAGCTTTACCTCACTGTTGTAATGTGGTGAACTTTTGTTCTCTCTCTCTCTCTCTCTCTCTCTCTCTCTCTCTCTCTCTCACACACACACACACACACACACACACACACAGAGAGAGAGAGAGAGAGAGAGAGAGAGAGAGAGAGAGAGAGAGAGAGAGAGAGAGAGAGAATGAATACATCCTGGGGTTTCCCCCTCCATTCCTAGCTTAACAACCAAATGGTCTAAAATGCTTCATTGAAGAAACACAGAACAAGGCTTTCAGACATGCTTAAATTGTGAATAGTATCCCCAGTACTACCAAGGCCACCTACCTAGCATATACCACAGAGCCTCACAAATGAGGTTCAGGAGCCCCACTTGGGATAAGCTTCTCTCTGTAAAATATCTATGGGAATCTACAGAGAAACTCAAGTGCATTTACTGCAGTAGGCCTCCCTTGCAGCCAAAGAAACTACCTCATAGCTCATGGAGGCTGTGTGCCTCAGAAGGCTTCCCATTCCTATGGCTGTGGTAGAGCTCCTGAGGGTAACCTAACACGTACGCAAGAAGACACCAGGCAAATGGGGGATTCTGAGCACAGTACGGCAATTGCCACAGTGTTGGTCTTAAAATCAGAATCCAAGAGCCAAGTCCCATCAGGGATGTAAAACAAGTGCAAAGGTCTCGCTGGGGGAGGGTTGCTGATTGCTTGTGGGTTATACTTAAAGGGACGGTATACAGTGAATGTGCAGACAGTTCAAAGCAGCTTTGGAATTAGGGCTAAAACTCAAGAGAAAAAAGTCTGGGAGCCACGTATGAGGTGATGGGCACTTGGTAAGGGTTGGGTCAAAGCCAGGCTTTAAACTGTAGCTCATCTGCATTTACACTGGACAATAACAAGGTTCCAGTACAACCCCCCCCCAGCCCCTACCCCACCCCTACCCTACCCCTGTTTCCCCATACAAAAAGTGCAAAGAACGCATTACGAAGACAGTGTTCGGTGAACACTGTCACTTAAATCAGGCCTTACATTCTCTCTCAGTAGACAATGTTCAGAACATATGACAGAATAGAATAATATGTATGTAAAAGGTAAAAATGTAATATAAACACACACAAATAACGACAGAGATACAGATCCTCTCTCTGAAATTTCAGACTCATCTTAGAACGCATTGCCATCAAAACGGCCACGGGCGGGCTGGAATGGCTGACTGGATGCTGTGCTGGGATCTTTTCTACAGAATGTTAGGATGCTGACCACGGACGGCAAGCCCTGTTTGTTTATGGCTGAGAAGACCAAGGCATGAAAAATATTTTTTTTCCACATTACACAGCCGTGAAGTGATTCGGGTGTTACTACAGAACACCAGAGAATGTCTATTTTTAGCCCTAGCAAACACAGCCTCCGTCACTTTACAATTTGTGCCTCAGCGTTTTATTGGTGACACTGTCGTCACGGTTCACCTCCAGAGAGGCATGGCCTCCCCTGGGTCACAAGCAGCCACCTTTACATCTCCTTTACAGTCAACCTTTTATCTGACCTGAACTGGGGTTCTTACAGTCCCACAGCAAGTGCCACAGCCACCAAGCCATCTCCCCAGCTCCACCCTTATACCCTTGAGAACGTCTGCTCGCTAACACTGCTGGCTGTGCTCAAGGCCCTTGAGCATGCTGTCTGTCCACAGCATGGAAGAATGTGGCAAGAAGGTCACCACAGCCAGGCCTGCCAGTGCCTTCTTCACCAGATATACTTGTTCTAGGGGTTGTGGCCACCAGGTAGGAGAAAGGTGGGACAGCTGGCTGGTCCACGCTGGCTGGTCCACGCTGGCTGGTCCACGCTGGCTGGTCCACGCTGGCTGGTCCACGCTGGCTGATCCACGCTGGCTAGTAGATCCAGCCTTCTTACCCAGTGCCAAGCACCACTGCTCTACCTGCCCAGCACCAAGCTCTGGTCTCCACCCTCCTATTTTCTCCTCCTCAGATAGAACATTCTGACTGTCCATGTGGCTGCCTGGAGGCTGAATGAAGATCCATAAAGTGGGTCAAGAAGAGACTCAGGGTATAGGAGTAAAAGACTGAGTAAGGTAACAGTGGGTCAAACAAGAGGCTCCGGGCACTTTGGGATCCTTGTGTTGTTCGCACCCCGGAGGCGGGGCCTTGCTTTTGTTTTATAGCTGAGGGGGTATTCACAGAAATGAAACCATCTGCCCAAGGTCATGTGCCTGGCGAACCACGATACCAGTGAAGCCTACCCTGACAGTTCCCAGGCCCCAGCCAACCACCAGGCACAGGACCTCAGCACTTCCAGAAAAGTCCATGGATATAGGACCCAGCGCTGCACGATTCTCAGAACAACATCCTACCAGGAACCACAGGTTTGATAAACATTCGAGATTCCGGGTGACATTTATGCCCAGCCCCCAAGCTGAATGGCAGCCCAGGTGTCAGAGGCTTCTCTCCCTTCAGAAGCTTCTAGAAAAGTCACGGGCCTCAGAAGTTCCCACACTAGACAGGAAGTTAGCCAACAGACCCTCAAAGTCCCTTAATTCCCTGACATGCTAAGAGACTGCACAGGACAGTCTTTGCTGCAAGAAATGGCTGGGTTATGAATTGCAGTTAGTTTACCATAGGCCTCAGTCAGAAGGTGACAAAGGATGCCAGGCCCTCCCACTCTGCTCGAAGCATCCTGCATCTCTTCTCTGTATCTCTTTGTCTCCTCACACATACACACACACACACACACGCACACGCACACACACACAAATGATATGTGGTAATCCTGTGACAGCTCAGGATGGGTCAGGATAAGGCCATTAGCATATCCCTTATCTCTGTCATTTACTTTTTCTTGGTGTCGGGTGTCACGATGACTTCATCTCTTACTACCACCCCAAAACTGACCTTAACAGCCCTTGTTTCATGGGATTCAGACCAAGAGAGCACTCTTTATTTATTTTATTTTTATAGTTATTTTATTTCATATGTATAGGCACTTTGCTTGCATGTATGTCTGTGCACATGCATGTGCCTGGTACCTGCAGAGGTCAGAAGAAGGCATTGGACCCACTGGAACTGGAATTATAGATGATTCTGAGCTACCATATAGGTGTTCGAACCTCAATCCTCTACAAGAACATGTGCTCTTAACTAATAAGCCCCCCAGGAGAGCTCTCTATTGGTTCTGAGTTTCCCTGGATCCCATCCCTGGGTTATTTTCCTCCCATGGGCTTGGGAGACTCATCCTGAACTAGAATTTAGACACCATGCAGCCAGGAGATCTCGGCCAGGGGCCTTAAGCTCTGTCTCTCTTTTGTAAAATGAAGTATTGGGGTTATCGCTTCTGCAAGTCCCCTGTAAACAATAGAATTCTGTCATTGGACCCATGTTAGCAAGAGCCTGGAGAATAATAATAATGGCCATTTCTTTCCTGCTTCCCTCCGAGGGCCCTAGGAAGGGAGCAAACACAGCCGGATGACCTTAATCTGGGACACTCTTGAGGGAGGTTCAGCCCTTAGAAATGCATGGTCCCTCCCTACTCCATTCACCAAAGCTTTTCTCAGAGAGGAAGTGGGACTCTGCCCAAGGTTGTTTGCTGGGGCCTGGGAACTCACAGTCCCCAAGTGTGGCCAGGGTGAAGAGCACTGTGTGCCAGCCCACAGCCCTCCTAGAGTTCCTGGGGCAACACTGCCAAGGTCTGCTTTCACCAGAACTGACAGGGGCTGGGCCGCCAGGGCTTTCCCACAGCCCCTCTCTGCTGGAAGGATGCTTGTCATGGCAGTCACACAGGGGCTTGCCTTTGTCTTCCTGGACCTTCTCCTCCATGAGACTTTTCTCCCTCTAATCCTTGCTGGCCTGATCTACGCATATCCTAGCACCCAGGCTCGTCCCTGGCGACCTCTCAAGCAGAACTCACACTGGGCTCTCTTACTCATCTCTTCCTTCTCCTTGTGTTTCATATCCTCTCTCTCTCTCTCTCTCTCTCTCTCTCTCTCTCTCTCTCTCTCTCTCTCTCTTTCTCACACACACACACACACACACACACACACATCTCTCTCTCTCTCTCTCCCTCCCTCCCTCCCTCCCTCTCTCTCTCTCTCTCTCTCTCTCTCTCACACACACACACACACACACACACACACACATCTCTCTCTCTCTCTCTCCCTCCCTCCCTCCCTCCCTCTCTCTCTCTCTCTCTCTCTCTCTCTCTCTCACACACACACACACACACACACACACACATACACACTTAAAAGGCTGGGACTGTGGCTTTGGGCTTCAAATTTGGGACTGGTCCGGTGGCAGCCCATCACACTAAAGCAGTAAGATGTGAGACTGGGAATGAGGCAAGCAGCCGAAGGCAACCTTCAGGCACAGGCGCAGACTGTGTGACACAGACCTGGCGCAGAGGGTTCCAAAGAAGACCCCCCTTCCTGTGCTTATAACACAGTTCTATTCATGAGTCATGTTCCTGACCGAGTGTGCTCCAACACTGCACTTAGGGCTACCATGGGAGGGTGGGAGACAGTTTCTTACACACCCTGGAGGAGATGGGGAGACGCTGGCAGGCAGGGCCAAGGCCCTTCCCCTGCCAGTCCTCAGCCACTGATTTCTCTGGCCATTTGTACTCCACGTACTCTCTTCTTCTTTCTTTCACTTTGATGTATACCAAAGATGCCCAGTAAAGTTCCTGGCCATCTTACAGGTCCACAGAAAATAGACCATTCATCCCATCAAGATGAGTGGCCATAAAAAAAGGGACATGTCAGTGGGACTGGGCAGGAAGGCCCAGAAAAGGACAAATGCCACCATGATGAAACAGCATGGGATTTCTTTGATACTCAGTCTCCACCAGGGCAGGCACAGGAGCTAGGTGGCAGGCAACATAGACCCAGGCTGTGCGCTGCTCTGAAGTTCTTCCTGGTTCTATACTGATGGCTTGCAAACTGCCTGAGCTGCCTCCGAGGACCTTCCACTGAGACAGGTGTCGGTGCAAAGCTTTCCCCATTAACCCTAGCCACTCAGATCTCTGTCTCTTCCCACCAACCTGTAAGGCCAGTTCACTAGACAGAGCATCTGTGCTGCCCTCTCCCCATACCCTGATGATGATCAGAACCATCTCAGGGGCCACTGCAGACACATCACAAAACAGCCTCACCCACCCACTGTGCCTGATAAGACTCACCCAGAATCTTATGGGGATGACAGGGCCAGGCAGCTCAGCTAGCTTCATCCCACCAAGAACTGTGGGGCTTGCCCTAGATGAACCCTAAAACTGTGCTGAGCAAAGGAGAGCATGCAGCCATTCCAACCACACTCAGTTCTGGGAGAGACAGAATAATCTATGTAGAGGCATGAGGTCCAGGAGGCCAGGGTTCTAACACATGGGAGGCCCAGGTGGAAGAAGCAGAGGTTTGAGGACAACCTGACTTCTCTTCTGAGTCTCTGTCCAAAGAAATGAAATGAAGAAATGAAGAAAGAGAGGGGAAGGAGGGAGGAGAGAAGAAAGAAAGCAAAGAAAAAAGCCCCTGGTCTATCTGGGAACTGTGGTTGGGCAGTGATTAGCTCGGGAGCAGCATGGGGAGGGGGAGATTGTGGGAGCATTCTGGAGCTTACTGGATGAATTATATAAGAATACACATGTGTTTTTTAAAAATCAAGTGCATCTAGGGAAACAGCTCTGTCACTACTGTGCCACACAAGCACTGGGACCTGAGTTTGGATTCCTGGCACCTCTGGGAAACCAAGAACAATAGCAACCTTCTGAAACCCCAACATGACAGAGTCGGAAGGAGCTCTGGAGACCATTACCTAGCTAAATCAGTGGGCTCCAGCTTCAGTGAGAGACCTTGACTCAAAAATTAAAGTGGAGAGGGATTGAGAAAGACACCTGATGTGAGCCTCTGGCCTCTTATGTGTGTAACACGTATACACACACATACACATGCACACACATGTACATATCAAGAACAAGTACACACACGTACAAACACATGCACATGAACACAGACATGCACACACATGTATATACACACATATATACACACTGGAGAACTGAATGAGTACACACACACTCAAGCACAAGTATACACATACACACACACATACTGGAGGTGATACCCCTGCTCTTCCCTGGAAGGCAGTGAGCGCAGCTGATCCAGCGTCTGGGAGTCTGAGACTCAAGAACCAGAGCTTGGAGGCATAAGTGTGGTAAAGCACATGTGCCCATCATATCACACCACCGGGTCAAGAATGCAAGCATAGGACTTCTTAGAACTGAGTGTCTTGAGACCGTGCAATCCCAGGCACGTCTCAGCTGACTCTACTTCCTCTCCCACATCAGCTGCCACCAGGAAGGGCAAGTTCCCCCTCAGCAATCGGAAACTTTCACAGCAGAAAAACCTCAGTGTGGCATGTCTCCAACACAAGCTCCTATATCCAGGCTAGGTAGAAACCTCAAGGCGTAAGGAGAGCTTGACACGGCTGAAGGAAATGTCCTGGCACCAGACTCAGGTGTGCCAGCAACGCTAGCTATTCAAGAAAGGTTAACTTTGAAGCAGTTGCTGCTTAGCTGCAAGCCTCAGTTCACAGGCAACAAGAGACCAAGAACAAGGGAAGTAATGTCACAAGACCAACAGATTTCAGGGGTAGAGTGTCCTGCAGTGTATCTAGCCCAGAATTAGTCTCCACGTTACAGGAATAGACCAGTTTCATGGAATAGTCCTGGATCCATTTTTCTTTGAACAAAGCCATTGTTAAGAACATGGATGACATATTGATAAGAAAGCATCTGTAAAATTGAAAAGCAAAGATCAGGCGAAGCAGGTAACAGAATTAAATATATATTCTGTGCCATCTAAAGATACATTTCCAAGTGTGTGCCCTGACATTCACTGCGACAGTCCGAGCGGCAGAGACAAGAACGGCTTACTCCTTTGATTTTTGCTTGTCACAGTTTTCCAAATTGTTGCAGTCCAGATAGTCTCCATCCGTCACAGGTTCAACTCCCACCCCCGTACACCCGGGATCCACATGTAAAAAGCATTGGTCTCCACCAGACTTGCACCTTGGAATGTGGGCTTGTTGAGACAAACTTGCTCAGAAAGGAGTGTGTTGTGTCTATAGCCAGCTAAGCTGGGGTGGGTCCTACTGGAGTACAATGATCATCCATTGTGACTGTATCCCTTTAAAAGAAGGAAAATGTAGATGAAATGAAAGCAGGGACCATGTTGTGTTTCTATATGCTGAGGAACAGCAAGATGCCGGTCACCACCAGGAGCTGGTCGCTGATCCACAGTGGTAAATTCCCCTACTCAGACTAGGCAAGAAGCCACCCTGACAGCCATGACCTCAGACCTCCAACTTCCAGAACACCCAGGCAAAACAGTATATTTCTGCTATTATGGGCCACCAGGCTATGGCCATTTATGCCCACCTCGTAAACACGACGACTCTAACAACAATACCAAAAATTATTCAGACATAAAAGGTAAAAGTGAGGCTTGGGTGGGTACCTAGAAGTACAGAGAGCAGCTGTTCCCACCCGGGAACTGCAGCTTCCGGGATTGGCAGCCGCTTTACCCTCATCTGTGTGAGGAGAGCATCCTTCATAGCACCAGAGCTCCAGGGAGCCTTCCCTCCCCCTCCCCTGTGGGCCTCCGTGAGTCACTTCCCTGGAGCTGCCAGGGTTTCTGGCTGATGGAGACCCTCCCACAATCATGGCAGCTCGGCTCCAGCCTGACCACATCCGGTGTGGCCGATACTGGGATGAGGCACATGCCATAGGGTGGCACAGGTCACATTGGGGGCGTCACGGAGCGCGCATGGGCCTCCAAAACCTCAGAGCACCTCCTCCTCAGCGAGCAGAAGTCTATTATTACAATGGACTGCCTCATCCTCAGCTTCTCCAACCCTGGGGCTGGGCTCGGAAACCTGAACCAGAGCAAAGCCAGCGGATCAAAATAACTTCCAAGAATAACCAGGCAGCCACAGGCCTGTGCTGGGACTCAAACGTGTGGGCCTGCAGGCTGAGATGTTCCAGCTCTCCGGCCTGGGCCTTCACTTCCACCACAACTCCCCAGGAACGAGTTATCAAGTGACACCCTCTGGAACTCAATCAGCCGAAACAATGGGAGGAAGTGTGGCGCTTTCTCCACCGCCAGCCAAACAGGGAGCCCCGCTTATCAAAGGGACAAGATTTATTCAGTTGCTACAAACTTCCAAAGACTTCCTTTCCCAAAAGAAAGACCCACAGGAAGGTCATGTCCTTCAACCACAACCAGCAAGTCAAAAGTGCCTTCTGCTCTGCTTCAAGTTGGTCAGTCAGGTGACTCCCACCCTGCCCCACCCCCAACCCCCAGACACGGGATCTGGGCACACAGCTGCCCCAGGAGAGGTCTGCAGGCTCCAGAGGGTCCAGAGACAAAGGCACAGCTGGCCCTCAGGCCACAAAATAGAGGCCACGGAATACAAACTAGCACTAGTTCAGGGAAATGAGGCTTATGGTCACTGGAAACAGGTAGGCCATGGGCCCTCCCTCAAGCCAGTTAACCGTATCTAGAGTTCTCTTTTCCCACGGAGCAGCCTGACTCCTAGGAGGTTGGACCTCCGGTTTTACAGCCCCCTGGTTCTTTACCAGTGGACCTTTTCCTATACCTCGTGCTTGCACCACAGACTTCCAGACAAGCTGAGCATCCTGGGGCCTGGATGTGACCTTCATCAAGATCATCCAATCACAAAGGAGAGAAGACCAGCCACACCCACTGCCCCCAACACAGAATGTACAAAGCCTATTCTAAAAATTCCACAGCTGGATCAGAGCCCAGACCACACCGCATACACGCCACACTCCTTCTTACTGCATCTGATAGACATTTGTCTGTGCCGTCTGAGGAAGAGCTTTGCCACCCGTAGATGGGAAGCCTCTCCCAAGATTTCCCGGGCGCCCCAGCCTCAGAGGTTGCCATTTGAACAGATTTGTATCAAAAGGACCCAAGCCTTTCTCAAGGGGTGTATGCCCAAGGGAACAGCTTCTGCCCCCCCCCCCTCTGTGTGTGTGCGTGTGTGTGCGTGTGATGAGCTTCCTGATTGGAAGGCAGACGTATAAAGAATAAATAGCTGGAGTAAATGTATCTATGCCTCACTAGCCACTGAAAACCGGGTGATTTCTAACTAAGCATGAACATAGTTTCAGAGCCCATCTCAAAACTACAAGTCACCCAGCATCGGCATGTCTGTCAACAAAGAACACTTGCCCTCATGTTCTTGCTATGGAGGACAGGACCTCTGTCCCTCACCACTGAGTCCATGGACACCTAGTCAGGGGACAGCTGGGTTCTTGTTATAACATCCCTAGACCCATGGCTCAGGTAGCCACACCTCTTTCCTATTCCTGACGGGGCTGGGCTTGTGTGTGGGCACAACACACACCCCAATTAGTCAACATCCACCAGAGGCCTGGCAGGTTCGTCTACCCCAGCCTTCTCTGCGGGGACACTTGTCCTAGAGGTATTGTCCACGGATTCCTCGTGTGTCCATCCATCAGTCAACCAGCATCTAACAATACCCATAGGCGTCTGTAATCTTCGGAGTGAGAGTCCTGAAGAGAGAACTCTCCGGTGCTCACCTCATGGACACTATATGCCCTGCATAAAATCAACAGGGCTTACAAATCAGACATGTATCCCATAGGTTGAAGTGAATGCTCACTGGCTGGTAAACATGGTGATCCCTGAAGAGAAAGGCCTGGGTACCTTCTTGCTTCTTGGTCTGCCCCCTGTGTGGTCTGTAAGGGCTTTGTCTGCTCTGGGCATCAGGGTAAGGTGGTGTCTGATGGAGAAGATTTAAGCCCTACCACAGACCACCTTCTTCCATGAGAATACTCATTCCCACAGGTCCCTGATAAACTTCCCTTTGGCTCTTGGGGGTCTGCCTGGCAATAAGCCCAAATCAAGCACTACAAAGGAAAAGGCCCTCCATGTTGGTGTACTCCCTTGAGGACAGTTGTCATCAGGATAAAAGACGCCACAGAATGATACCTCTGCAGGTAGGCAACAGGGCGCACATGCACACTGAGTACAATTTCAAGGAATTTTTAGATCCTCTAAATCAGTGGCTCTCAACCTTCCTAATGCTGTGACCCTTTAAAACAGTTCCTCATATTGTGGTGACCCCCAACCGTAAAATTATTTCATTGCTACTTCATAATTGTAATTTTGCTACTGTTATGAATCATAATGTCAATATTTCATAAGCAGGATTTCTGATGTGTGACCCCAGGGGACCACAACCCACAGGTTGAGAACCACTTCCCTAAAGTCTTTCTATAGGACACCCTTAAGATCTCCTAAGGGGCTACAGGCTAAATACCATATCAACACTATGATCCATGGAGATCATGGAGAACCATGGAGTGCTTATGTCCCAACAGGGGACATCATGCACATAGCCACCGACTTCATCAAAGCCAACTGAAGATTATCATGGCATGTATAAAACAGACAACTAGCCCACAGCCATGAAGGCAGGTACAGGAGAAGTATAGGAACATTGAGTTAGTCAGAAGGGTAGAGCCTACCCCAGGAGAAAAAATGAGAGGAAGCAGTCATTCCACACCCAGGAGACCAGCACTTGTCAGGGAATTGCAGCTGCTTGTAGTCACAGCAAAGCCATGGGCCAGCCAACCACTGTACTTATGTTTAGTCCTCTTGATGACAGCATGAATTCTGAGAACAAAGCTTCCAGGCTCTGGATGTGTAAACTAGAACCTAAGGACAGAAATAGCTGCTCTTCCCATGTGTGCCTGGGGACCATTCCCTTCGCTTTGGAGAGAGTCTTGTCATTTATAAAAGAGGATTCCACAAAGGCACAAATTGAGTGAACAACTGACCATTTCAATCGTGGCTGGATCCACTATGCAAAATACTCTGAGCGACTCAGTTCGCTCTTGAGTAACTCTCTCTTCAGGTAAAGTCTAGTGGCTTTTGCGCTGTTTGAGGATGTGGGCTTTCGAGACAGGGTTTCTCTGTGTAGCCCTGGCTGTCCTGGAACTCACTCTGTAGACCAGGCTAGCCTCGAACTCTCAAACTCAGAAATACACCTGCCTCTGCCTCCCAAGTACTGGGATTAAAGGCGTGTGCCCACCACCGCCCGGCTCAAGTATAACTGTTAAGACAGTGAGGGTTTCCTTGAAGAGACAAATATACTCATCCACTACTTTTAAATTAAAGTCAGAAGATGTCCTAACAATGATGGTAAGAAATGACATAAGGCCCTCTAGATGGCTCATAAGGTAAAGTGATTGCTACCAAGCCTGAAAACCTGGGTTCGATTCCCAGGATCCACAACAGTCGAAGGAGAGGACCAACTCTGACAGGTTTTCCTTGGACAGCAACATGCACACACACACACACACACACATACATGCACTTACATACACACACACACATACACACACATACACACACATACACACACATACACACACACACATACACACACA
>NW_021604663.1:1143671-1148125 GCF_004785775.1 Grammomys surdaster | reverse complement strand
ACACACACATACACACACATACACACACACACACATACACACACACACACATACACACACACATACACACATACACACACACACATACACACACATACACACACATACACACATACACACACATACACACACATACACACACACATACATCAGGAAATAAGTAACAAATGTAGTAAAAGAAATTCACAGTGTACGTAGCTTATATTACTCTATTCCAGAACTGGATTTCATCTATCCCAATAACTAAATAGAAAATGAAGAGTGATCCTTTGCAAGTAATATGGAAAAATTACTATTATTTGTTGTATGTATTTAAATATATCTATTAATAAAATGATAAAAACATCATTGTATAAAAATTCTTCTGCATATATAAAATAAAATGCCTTGACCTAGCTTTGTGTCAGCTTTACCTATACACATATGCTATTTCAAAAATATGTTCATCCTAACGTGGTATAGTCTCTGTGACGTTATTAAATATGTCCTATTGTTTTCAGTCATAATGTAGCATGCTGTAGGCCTGGCATTTTATGGGAAATTGGCCATTTCTGTATTATCAGGTGTAATATTTTTAGGGTCCTGTGCATGCTGTGCAGCAGCCACTTGGTCTCTGAGCTGTAGCCCTAGCATACCTTCTTACCTTTAATCTCACTGAGTTGCCAGGCTGGACTCGAACTTGTGATTCTCCTGCAGGAACAGGTCCTTGTTTCTGTCATTGTTCCTCTCTGTCAACATCCTGAGGTGACAGAGACCTGATCTTGTATATGTATGTGGGTTTATGTGCACCATGTGTGTACACATGCATGCAGAAACCACAGAGTGTTAGATCCCCGGGAACTAGAGTCTCAGGTGTTTGTGAGCCACCATATATGGATGTAGGGACTGACATGGGGTCCTTTTCGAGAGCAGTGAGCTGAGGCTCTTAACTAGCAAGCCATCTTTCTAGTTCTCACAGGGCAGATGTAGATAGATAGGTAGATAGATAGATAGATAGATAGATAGATAGATAGATAGATAGATAGACAGATTGTTAGTAATCTGTTAAACTCCACCTCCACAGTCACCTGGCAACAGCCAGGTATGCTCCTCCCCAGAGTTACCTGGCAACAGGCAGGTAGCCCTGCTCACTATAAAAGGGGCTGCTTGGCCCCTCCTCTCTCTCTCTTGCCTCCTCGACCCCTCACCTGCAGGTTGTTGTCTCCCCTCCCCCCCTTCCCTTCCCCCTCTCTCCATGTGGTCATGGCCGGCCTCCACTTCTCTGCTCTCTCTCTCCTCCTGCTCTCCCACTCTCTTAATAAACCTCCCCTCGTGGCACCATCTAGTTTGCTGTGATCTGTACAAGCTGCGCGTGACCTTTTATTGGTGCTGTGACTTGGATACGAAGACTTCGGGGACCTCAGCTGCTGCGACCATACAAGATGGGCACAACAACCACTCAGACTTCATCTGCTGCTACCTGCCACCACCGAGCGGGCGAATTAACATCTGCTGCTACAACCCCCATCCAGCAGCTGCTGCTGCTGCTGCGAGGCTCGCCAAACTTCCACCATGTGAACTGAGCCACTGCGGCCGCCCGTGTGGTACTCTGCCACGTGGGCCAGGTAGCAGGACAGGCATGTAGACCCCTGGTTCCACATTTCCTGATATCAGACTACACAAACTCACAGACAGCGACATAATTGGTAAGGAGTTTCCGTTCGGCTCGAGGGACTCTGAACACCGGGTTAGCGCCTGGCCAGTGCTTCCTGGACTAAGGGTTTGGCTTTACATGGCCAGTCCATATGGCCTCTAGCTGATCTTCGACTTAAGACATTGGCCTGTTGGGTGGTCTTTCCCCTCTCAGAAATAGCTCGTAACCCCTCCCCAGCTCTTGCAGCTCCACAGAAAACTGGTACCAGTCGAGCTAATCCTGACTGGCTAACTTCTGGTGGGTTAGCCCAGTCGAGGCCCTTATTTGATCGTGTGACTGCCCGATTATTATAAGCAGTGCCTGATTTCTGTTGCCAAACGTTATTTCGGGACGCTGAACTGACAGATTGGTAGCTAACTCAATGGGCAATACATTGTCTTCGTCCGTACCCACAGACACATACTGCCAGCAGACTGACAACTGGAAAAATTCCCTATACCCCTTTCCATGTGTCCTGCCTGCTCCCCACCCAAGGTTCTGCCCCACACCTCTTTCTAATTTTTCTTTTTAATTAAACCAAAATGGGGGAAATACTGTGACTCTAGCGGATGCTTGCAGGTTCCACACACACTAGCCTAGAACTGGTAAGCTTCCCCAATCCCCACTGGCCAGAGTAACCCTCCACATGGTCCCAGGGAAGATTCCTTGAGCTAGAGTGTCCTTCCCTGGACCTCTCTAGGACGGCTCCCCTTGGATGAGACCTTTCCCCTCTTCCTCTCGAGACAGTTTCTCACTGCTGAGTACCCCAGGCCAGGCCTGGACAGACTGTTTTCTTTGCCTCAGGAGCACCGGCTCCAACCATAGTCCCCAGGTGTCTCTTCCAAGGGCCAGTCTCTCACGCCCTTTTCCCTTTCCTCCTCCTTGGTCATTTGCGGGTCGACTGGAACCTCAGTTCCAGCACCTTGCCTGGAAAGGTAGCGGGTCCAGGGCCCAGCTAGCTCCCCTCGCCTCCTCTGCGATCAGTCAGCCTGTTCGCCTGGTCCCTTCCCTCTATGGTTCTTAGCTCTGCTCTGGGTCTTCCCCTTACATCCTGCCGCCTGGAACCTGTAAAGTGAGTACTAGCAGTGCCGTCCGCTACAAAAACAACCAAGGTTTTGGTGATACAGGACTTGCTTACTTTTCTTTACTCACTGCTGCCAGAGACACTGGGCAGCGGCTTCCTCATGCTAACAGGAAGTCCCGCCCTGCCACTGCCGCCTGCAGACCTGACCCTCCTGCAGCAACTGTGACTCACAGCTCCAACCTGTGACAGCCATACGATCCAGCTTTCTTAACAAAAATGTTTCTTTGCTAATACAAAAATGTGCTTTTCTCTACCTACACAACCTGCCAAACTTACTTAAGACAGGATAAGAAAGGCTCAGTCTTGATAGATTTTTACTACTGCTATTATTCTATTCAGTTACAACCAATCCTTATGGCTCTCAATCTTGTCAGAAGTCTGCTAATCGTATATTTTAATTCCCAAAGCCTCTAACAGTTAGCCCAAGATGGTTTCAGAAGACCTGGACGCTGGACTCCTAGAACATACAGCCTGAATTGTATGTGGACAAACACAACTGGATACCCTGAGTCAAATGACTTGGCTAAAACAAGGTAAGTCATTTCTCATGTCATGCGCATCCATTCCACAGAAAAAAGTCCTGCGGCTTCTGTGCTTGGAAGCAAGACTGACTTCGCCCAAGAGACTATAGAAACCACGGGAACTGTTGGCTAGTGGACTCTGTCATTTTTTAAAAATAATATATAACTGGGAGATTGTTGTTTACTCTTTATCAGACTTCTGACTACATTGATAGCTTAAGTTTTCACAGATATTATCTGTTACCTCATTACCTAAACTCAGTTGAAAGACTACTTGTGTTAACTCATGCTGTTATCTCTTTTGTAAACTTCTAAGCTACAGGAAACCCACTCAGATCTACCTCTCATAGATACCATCCAGATAAATAAAGGTCCCACTCACTACCTATTACAAAGGGTGGGATCCCTCTGGGTTTCAAATGTACATCTTAGAAAAAATTCTTTCTCCAAGTGTTCTTAATCTTATTTCCTACATCTTGTCAAGTCCAGGTGCATCCAAAACAGCTCCAGAGAAGCAGCCTTCAGATGCTCCAGCTCCTGCCACACACACAGCTGCTTCTACTAGACCTGCTACTTCTTGCCTATCCTCAGATGGCTCACTCCATAGATCCTGGACAACAGAAAACAGCCAGCTCTCCTAAGACCAGAGATCCATTCTTCTAGGTTCCCCCTAGAGACATATCGCCCCCAATGCCAGCAGGAAGTACCCAGATTTCACGATGACTGACCCTATTCCTGCTTCGCCATCACCTCTTTCTAATTTTTCTTTTTAATTAAACCAAAATGTGGGAATGTTAGTATTCTGTTAAACTCCACCTCCAGTTACTTGGAATCGGCCAGGTACGCTCCTCCCACAGTTACCTGGCAACAGGCAGGTAGCCCTGCCCACTATAAAAGGGGCTGCCTGCCCCCTCCTCTCTCTCTTACTCTCTTGGCCCTGCGACCCCGCACCTACAGGTTGTCCTCTCCCCTCCCCTCTTCCCTTCCCCCTCTCTCCACGTGGTCATGGCCAGCCTCCACTTCTCTGCTCTCTCTCTCCTCCTGCTCTCCCACTCTCTTAATAAACCTCCCCTCGTGGAACCGTCTAGTCTGCTGTGATCTGTACAAGCTGTGTGTGACCTTTTATAGATATAGATAGATAGATAGATAGATAGATAGATAGATAGATAGATAGATA
>NW_021604663.1:1100805-1143661 GCF_004785775.1 Grammomys surdaster | reverse complement strand
ATAGATAGATAGATAGATAGATAGATAGATAGATAGATAGATAGATAGAGGTAGATTTAGATAGATATAGACATATAGACATAGACATATAGACGTAGACATAGATAGATACGTCTTTTTGTTTGGGAGATGTTTGGTTAGTTTGGCAATAAATCTTTATTGCCAAGCATTAGTACTATGTTGAGTAACTTCAGCACAATAATGTCGGCCTATCTTGCTGTGTTCTACATGCCATGGCTTCATGACCCTAAGATGTGATTCTCATCATGAACGCTCACACCCTTTGTTTCTCAGCAAACTCAGTTACCATAGAGTATGTGTTAACTTTAGCTGACTTGGTATTTCAATAACCACACCCACTCATTCCTGTCTTGTTTCAGAGAGAAATTTGACATCATTGGCATCGTGGAACAGACACCCTCTGTGGACACTTGGACCTGTTTGTCTCATACTTTGCTTTAGAGAATTCTATTATTACTAGATCTATTCATCTTATTTTAAAGTTATCATCAACAACACAACTCAGTCTCCTGAATTTTGTCCCCTGCTTACTGCTTGTCCCTGAGAAACTATCCTCCTTGTGAGAACAATCCCAGTGAGCTACAAGCACTACTCTTGCCATATGAGGCAACCAGGCTCTCCCTTTAGCTCCATTCTGGAGCCTGAGAACTCAATCGCCCCAGGTCAAAACAACACAGCTCACTGGTACCACATGTCCAATATGGCCAAAGATGCTGTCACCTACAACAGATTACTGAGTCTCAAAATCTACAATTCTTGTCTTTTGAGTAATCCTAGCAATGGAGGTATTTCTCAAAGAGTCAGTTCCCATGATTCTTCTAGATAGTGTAGGACTTTTGGGCCTCGGTTTGAACTTGAAATTGAAAGAACCCCACTGTCCCAGGACACATCCTGGGAGGGGCACATTCCTTAGTCAGAGGACACTTGCTAGATTAACATTCAGAGGAAGAAGGGAGAGGCTAATTAACATTCCTCAGACCACAGGGGAGGGAACCCACCTGCAGATGAGGAAGGCCTGGAGCACACAGACACATTCCGGGAATCAGGAAGCTGGGCCCTTAAGGTAATAAACCTGGGCAAACACTCATTGTCATAATCTGAGTCATCTAGAGACCGGACCTGAGAAGGTCAGCCTTTGT
This sequence comes from Grammomys surdaster, assembly GCF_004785775.1. NCBI lineage: Eukaryota > Metazoa > Chordata > Mammalia > Rodentia > Muridae > Grammomys > Grammomys surdaster. Next base: position 1,142,501 of record NW_021604663.1, on the reverse strand, counting down.
GGTTTCCCTCCTGAACTCTGTGTAAAAACTGTTGGCAATTTTGGCTCGGGGATTCCTCTTGTGTGTGTACAGGGGAACCCCAGTGCACTGGTTCTTACTATAGTTAAACCTCATGTTATTGCAGCGAATCCCATCCGTGAGTGTTTCTGGGGGAGCGCATCCCCTGGTTTTGGATCTGAGAGTCCAACAATAGGAACTGAGAGTCCTTGACAGCCCATCAGCCTTCCTGGTTGCACAAGATGTTGCCTCTGGAAACCACTGACCACTCGTCTCTGTTGGGGGCTGTTGCATACAGTGGTCAAGCTTTTATCTCCCACCCTCACCTCCCTGGCTTGAATATGCCTTTTATTTCAGACTTTTCTCCCTCCCCCGTGTCTAGTGTGTTTGTTTATTTGCCCACTTGTTTGAATACAGGGTCTTACATAGCCCAGGCTTACTTTGGAACCTGTGTTGGAGCTGAGTCTGCCCTTGAATTCCTGATGCTCTTGCCTTCACCTCTCAAGCGCTGACCACAGGCATGTGCCCCATGCCCGGCCCTTCAGAGAGTCTTAGATCTGCTGATTTACAGGCTTCACACCATCCTTTCCTTTCTTTGGCCCCTGCTGACATTTCCCTGGCCATCTGTGTTGGTTAGGTCTTTGTCAGTAGAACATAAGCTAGAGTTATCTGGGAAGAAGACTTTAATTGAGAAATGCATCTGTTAGACTGGCCAGTAGACATTTTTGGTTATTGATCATTAATGTGGTAGGGTCCAGGCCATTACTGGTGGTGTCACTCCTGGACAGGTGGTCCTGGGTTGTATGAGGCTGAAGAAACCAAGGGGAGTAGGCCAGTAAGCAGCACTCCTCCTCAGCCTGTGCTTCAGTTCGTGCTCCAGGTTCTTGCCAGGAGTTCCTGCTCTGACTCTGCCACTTTGATGGAGGCCCTGGGTATTGCCTGGCCTATGTCAGTATCACTTCAACTCTGCCTCTGTTATCACTGCTGTTCTCCTGAACCTCCCTGGCTTTTTTCTTTCGAAGACAGCATCATTAGGGACCACTCTAATGAATTCACCTTAACTTGATTTACATCTTCAAAAACCATCTTCGTGATAAGACTACTGTCCCAAATCTCCTTCCCAGCTCTCCCGGGACCCATCCTATGCTTGTCCCTGAGGTTTCTGGAGCCTGAGCAGCCTTCATTGTCTTGCTGATCTCAGCTACAAGAAGCAGTTCCTTCAGGCAGCACTCACCTCTTCAAGGTGGAAGTCAGTCAAGTGCACAGAAGAATAGACCTACCAGATGTTCCTTGGGCCTGAACAGCACAAGATGAACATGCTTTAATCTCAGACTGGGGTTTCTACCCGGCCTTTGTTCATTCAGTTCTCAGATAAAAGACACACAACTTTTATATTAATAATAAACCATAATCAGCACTAATTCTGGGCAGATATCTACCCTCTATGCTATTATATCTACTGCCCTGTCAATAACCCTGAGATATAACTTACCACGTTCTGCCTGGGCTGTTCTTACTCCAATCAGCCAGCCTTACTGGCCATGTTTTCATCATTCACCTACCCCATGACATCTTCTCCTCTCTCCCCTTCTTTCTCCCCCTACCCCTCTTGCTCCTGCCTCAGACTCCATGCCCAGGAACTGAAACTCTGGCTACCTCTGTTTTGCCCAGCTACAGACTGTAGGCATTGTTATTGAATCAATAGTTTTAAATTAAGGAGCAGGTTACACAGCACTATCTTGTGTAGGTGCAGATTCTATGGTCCCCGGGGATCACCAGGCCTTGGGGGCCAGTATTTAGCATCACCACACATAGCAACAGACCAAACTTCAACACTCATCCACTTTAGATCTAGGCAGGGCCACCAAAGACATCAGCTTTGATCAGAAAAGCCACAGTGGAGGTTTGTTTGTGATGCAGACAAAAAAAAATATAAGTCTGGATGGTTAGCACAGGTATATGGAGTCCCAGGTACCCTCTCAACACCTACCATCATGTGACTGATTAGCTGGGGTACCCTGAAAACACAGTGGTCCGGGCAGCTTCTATCAGGAAGGCTGACACAAAACCAAACCCTGTCTATCCTCACCTGGACCTGAGAGAACAAACATCCCTCCTACTGGATCTGAGCTGTCTTGACCACTGTGCATATGATGCACACACACCCCTCCCCTCATTATTCCCGCCAAATAGGTAAGGGATTGAAAAGGCTGAAGTGTGGACTCCACTGCCTGAAGACAGACAGACATGTCCCTGCCACCATTGTCTGACTCCACTGCCCCAGTGGGCCTTCTAGGATTAAGATAAAAGCCTGAGGTTCTAGCCTCTGATGGAAGGTGGGTCACTGGGGGTGGGGGTGGGGGAGTCAAAAGTGTGCTCACATACACAGCACTGGAAAGGTGTTCATAGGTGGGGGATGTCACACCTCGTGTGGCCTGGAATCAGCATCTCAAACTGCACCAAAACCCCAAACTCAGACAACGGATATAGTGACGATTCATCGGCAAATATGCTCAGCTGCCTCCTTCCAAAGTTTGCTTTGTAAAGATTTCTCACAGATGCTGTAAGTACCAACACTTCTAGCACACCCTTAAAGCAGCTGTGTTTAGAACAACTCATTACTACACAGAGAGCAGAGTGAGTGGTATCTAGGCACGCCTGCGGAGGGGGATATTAGGCAGAGATAAGTGACCCCTGGCATGCTTGTGGTTGACACCCAGGCACATAGTGACATATGCTGGTTTGTCATACAGCAGAATTTCTGTATTCTTTACAGAACACACCTTTCACAGCCTTCTGACCTAAAACCAACCCAGCCCCATCCAGGGGCCCAGCTGTGTCTTCTCCTTTCTAGGCTCCTTTGAAGCAGATTCAGAAGTAACTGAGCCACAGAGGAGGCTGACTCCCCAAAGCCTGAGTGTGAAACAGAACATTCAATGTATATTCAGCCCCACAACTCTACCTGATATGTTTAGTGAGGATGGAGAAGAGGCTTGCCCTGGTCTCACCAGCATCCCGGCCCACGTTTAGCAGCCGTGTGATTGGCTTACCTGTCCCCACGTCTTCCACCCCACGAGACTTCCTCCCGCATCCCAGTAGTGCTCCCCTTCCACTGGCCTCCTCCTCTGTCTTCATTCTCTGTCTCTGTAGGCATTCCTAAGCTTTCTTAAGGGATTCCCATACTAAACCAACTTGCAATACATTTGGGTGGGGAGTGCCACGGGTCAGCTTCCCTTTCCACATCTGTCTTCAGCTGTGCCCGTGTGTCACTCATGTGGGTCGTCTGGGAAACCACTGCAGGTGCAGGGTTGGAGGGCAAAAGACAAGATGATCGGGAAGGTTTGTGCAAGGGCAGCTTCAACCCTGAGGCAGATCTCAGCTCAGGGGGCACAGTGGAAAGTAGCCAGGCCAGAAGAGTCAAACTCTCCCCTTGTACTGTTCTACAAGCTCCGCCTCTCACTTGAAAGATGAGCCAGAAAAGGGGACAGGCAATCCTGAGGCATACTCCTGTGGCTGCTGCAACCAAGATCCTTTGTGGATCAGCGGGATTGGGGTGAGGGGTGGGGAGTGGGGAGGTGAGGATGAGGAGGTGGGGGAGGGGAGGTATTGGGTGTGCTCCTGAGCACGCTGTCCTGGTGCTTCTTCACTGCTGTTCTTTAGAAAAAGAATCACCTCTTCTCCTTCCTGCCCTTGACCATTAACAGGAGCCACACAACCCAGCTGTCACCCTTCCCCGTATCACTGTGTATCACTGTGGCCGGTACCTAACCAACTCTCCGCTTCAAGGGCATGGAGCTCGAAAACGGAACTCACCCCTTAGTCTACTCCTGCAGTCAGCACCCAGGAGGGAAGACGGAGAATGGGATGAAGACTCTAGGGTGTGTGTGTGTGTGTGTGTGTGTCTTTGTCTGTGTGTCTTTGTGTCTTTGTCCCTGTGTGTGTATATATCTTTGTCTGTGTGTCTTTGTGTATCTTTGTGTGTCTTTGCCCCTGTGTGTGTGTCTGTGTATGTGTCTGTGTCTGTATGTGTGTGTGTGTGTGTGTATGTGTCCATATTCATGTGTGTCAAAGCCAGAGGTCAATTTCTGCTATGCATTGTGAGTTTTTGAGACAATTTATCACTGGCCAGGAACTCTTCAGGTGGCCAGTAAACCCAGTGATCAACCAGTCTCTGCCTTCCCAGGGTTTAACTAAAATTAAAAATGGCCCATATTTATTTATTTATTCATTCATTCATTCCTTTCTTCTTCTTCTTCTTCTTCTCTCTCTCTCTCTCTCTCTCTCCCTCCCTCCCTCCCTCCCTCCTTCCTTCTCTCTCTCTCTCTTCTTTCTTTCTTTCTTTCTTTCTTCCTTCCTTCCTTTCTTTCTTTCTTTTATAATGTGCATTTTGGGGATCAAACTCAGACCCTTGTGCTTGCCAGGAAAGCAGTTTGCAAACTGATCCATCTCCGGAGCCCCTGAGGAGTCTTGTTAATGTGTCAGTGTGGCTGCCTTCATGGAAGAACAGCATGTGGGAGAGAACATGGCAGGCCCTAAACCTTCCTTGGAGCTCAGAGGATCAGAGAAGCCTTCCCTGTGTAGACTGTTGGTCCTCCTCATGTCAGCCAACTGCACTCTGTCAGGCCCTCAATGACAAGGAAAGACACTGTGGATCAGCTCAAGGGCCCCTTGGCTGCACAGCTCAGTGCTTGGGTCCCAGCAATGCCATGTCAAAACAGCCCTAAAAATAAGGACTGATGTCAGGAGGCAGTAGTCCAAGGGTTGGAGAGGTGGGGCAGAAAGAGAACCCAATCCCCAGCAGCGGTGGTCCGTCCAGGCTGTTGCCTTTCCTACAGACACTGAAGAACAATATGTCCACAGAGGATCAACTCTGGCTTCAAAAGAACCCTAGAGTGCTCACTTTCCAGTGATGATCTTATTCCAGGATACCTTGTAAGTTGTGACCTCTGACCTAAACTCCCAGGCTGACACTCAGCTTGTGAGCCTGAGGGGTGTCTAGACTGCAGTCAGGGCTCTGACCACCTCCAGGCCTGTGAGCATCTCTGCTGGCCTCCCAACTCTTCACGTAGATAGCATCTGCTGGGTCTGCACAGGGACGGAAGAGAGATTTGGACTTGTGGCCGCCAGTCCATGGGAGCCGACAAGCCAGCCCACTCCCTAAAAGTGCAGGGAGAAGCTTCAGGTCTCCCAGGACCAGCTGCTGCCGACTGTCACTAGGAACATTTTTTCTTTTCTGATTGTTAACATGTTAGGAGCTGTAGAAGCCCATAAGACGGCCAAGTAGTTATGAGCTCAAAAGCTTTGAGAGAGATTTTCTCTGAGGACTCGTTAATGTGACGTTTTAATGGAATAGTCCCCAATCTGAATCCTGCACTGGAGCTTTTAATAGAGCTGATAAGCACTGGGCTGGGCATGTGGCAAAGCAGACATGCCTGACACCCTCCTCACCAGGGAGGGGACTGGACAAAGAAGGAGGAATGATAGGGCAGTAGGAAGACAAGAGTTCACAGACTGACATTAAAAACCCGCAAACAGGGTGGGAATGGTACCCCATCTGCAGAGAAGCTTATTGAGGTACTTAAAGACACAGTCTGGTGGCCAAGCTCCGTGGAGCCGCCTCGCAGAACTACCATTAACTTGGATAAAAACCATAAATTAACCCAACCATGAATACAAGCATTGCCCACTCCGCCCCCCTGCTACCCCACCCTGGGGCCTAAAATACTCAGGCAATTCTTGCCAGGTGACTCATGACTTCCTGGGCCCACCCCGATGGCCTACAGCCCCACCTCCTTGGCAGTGTATACCCAGCTGAGGGAATCTCTCTGAGTATTTTTAGGAGACAGCTGTTTGTTCTTCTAGTCAAGAGTCTGAGAGGCAAAGGCACAGAGTGGGCTGGGTCCGGGAAGTGGCGTTAGTCAAAGTGGGCAGAAAAGATGTTGCCTGGATGGCCCTGGAGCACTCCCTGGTTCAGGGAATGGATGGGCAAATGGTGAAGATTCTCCACCTGAGGGTGGAGGAGGATATCTCATTTCTCATTAGAGATTCCAGATCTGAAATGAAAACTTTTTATCCCTGTGTTCAATTCACTGCACATTACCATGTGGCAGTCCACATGGGATGTACTAGAGCTTAGAGTCACAGGTCTCTTCAGACTGTAAAGAAACGCCTCCAGACTCTCTCATCTTCCTGAGACTGCAGACTCTCTCATCTTCCTGAGACTGAGACCCATTTTATCTTGAAATATTAGGTGGTTCTTCACAAGAATAGAAAAATGATGGGATAGAAGGGATTTGGTGAAGCAAGAGTAACAAATACCAAATTTTCAGATTTGGACTTTGTATTATATATAAACACAACCAAGAAGGGTCAATGTGGAGACTCATGCCTACAATCCCAGCACTCAAGTGGGGAGATAGGAGGATCAGAAGTCAAAGGCCAGGCTTGGCTACAAGAGAACCTGTTTTATAGTGTTATATAATGTGTGGAGGGAGAAGGGAAGCTTGTAAGACTCAGGAAGTAACTGAAATTTACAAGGATCAGGAAAAAAAAATCCTAGGGAGCACCCAAACTTAGAAAATTCACAAAGGTTCAACCTTCAAGGTTGTATGAGCAATAACAGTGGCTGGGAGTGAGAACTTTCCAGTATGCCCAGCTGCTTGCAAGTCATGCAGAGAGTTCAAGGACATAGATTCAGTGAGTTGTCCAAAGATACAGCTGCTATTATGTCACTCGTGCTCCTGTGAGTAATTCCAACATGCACACTAGTTCACAAAGCTAGACTTGGCTAGTAACTGTTACTTTGGTCTGCTGCTGGTGCCCTGTCTAGGGTAAGTCAACTTTTAATCATATCTCAGCAGGAAAACTGTTGAGGTTTGCTCTGTTGCTGTGTATTGTGATGCTAAATTCTGTACCTGTAGGTCTAGGCCTATGGGTGAATTCTCACACGCTTTTGTTGTGAAAACCTTGTTCCTTGATTTAAAACTATTGGTTAAAAAAAACTGGCTAAAGCCAATTACTGGAGGGGTTAGAGGTAGGTGGGTTTTGAGTTACCTGACTTGGGGTAGAAAAGAGAGAGAGACATGGAGAGAGGTGAGACCACAGGAGAAGGAAGAACAAGGAGAAGAGGAAGCCGCCATGAGGGGAAGTGGATCATGAGCACATGACCAGGAGAAACAGCAAGTATCTGGGGTACACCGCTGGGGAGGTAGCCAGGCCAGCAATGAGAAGAGTAGAATAGGGGTTACCCTCAGTAATTATCAAGGCCAAATAAAATAACCATAGTCTGAGTCTCATTTATTTGTAAGCTAGTTGGGGATAAGCTTAAATTGGGTATACTATAGAAAAGTCACACAACAAAGCCTGCCTCAGAATAAAAGCAAAATTCTAAACAGCTTTGCAATAAGGAAACCCAGTTAACTTTATTTAATTCAACATTTCCCAATTTTCCTTGTCTAAAATGAATGTGTGTGTATGCGTGCGTGTGTGTTTGCAAAACATGATGGGCAGAATAATACCTTCCTCAGGATGTCCACATCGTCAAACCCTAAGCCTGTGAATTATGACACATTGCCAGAAAAGAGGTTCTTGCTGTATGTTTAAGGGACGATAACCCAAGTGTGCTAGCTATTTGTTGTTTGTTGGCTTCATCAACTTGATGCAAGCTAGGCTCATTGGGGAATAGGGAACCTCAGTTGAGAAAATGCTTCTCTCAGATTAGCCTGTGAACAAGTCTGTAGGGCCTTTTCTTGATTGTTGATTGATGTGGGAGGGCTCAGTTCACTGTGGGCGGTGCCTCCCCTGAGCAGGTGGGTCTGGTTCATATTAAAAAGTAAGCAGAGCAAGCCGTGATGAGCAAGACTGTGAGTGGTATCCATCTATCGTTCCTGTCTCTGCTCCTGCTTGACATTCCTGAACTAACTTCACTCAGTGATTGGTTGTGGCTGGGACGTGTAAGACACAAGTCAAAACGAAAAGAAGACCCTTCCATCCCTATAGGATACTCTGGAAAGTGCTTAGCAAATGTCGTGGTTGGGTATGGATGGAGTATGTATGTCCTCAGGGACTCATGCACAGGCATTTATTCCTTACTGGACAGGTCAGATGGGTGGAAACTTCAGGTCTAGTGTTCAGCAGTGGCCCTTTAGGAGGTAATTCGGGGTAGATGGGGGCTTTAGGGTCCAGCCCCCATGACTGGTGTTTTAATTAGGTGTCTTTTGGTACAATACACACTGTGACCGAGAGCACCTTGGGGAGGTAAGGGTTTATTTCAGCTTATAGCCCACCATGAAGAGAAGCCAAGACAGGAACCTGGAAGAATGTCTTGAAACAGGCCATGTCGGAGTGCTGCTTACTGGCTTGCTATCCATGGCTTTCTCTGCTTACTGTTTTATACTATGCAAGTCCATCTGCTTGGGAATGGCACCATCCTTAAGGGGGAAGGTTTTTCCACATCAATCATTATTTCACGTGTGTGCGCGCACACACACACAAACCTGCATCACAGACTTGCCTACAGGACAATCGGTTGGAGGTATTTTGACCCCACCTTGTGTCAAGATGACAAAACAAAACAAAAGCAAACACAAACAAAAAGCAAAACAAAACATAAAACCAGGAAAAGCAAACAGAAAACCCAGCACAGTTGGATACCAGGGTCTTTTATGGATACTGGGATCTTTAAAGGAAGACAGATACCAGGCCCTCTTTCACTTGCTACTTGATGGCCCTATATCACCTGAGGGCTTTTTCAGCAAGGCCATCACTAAGGCAACCCCTGAGCGTTGGGCTTCATACTTGGAACCTAAGTAAACCTGTTCATAAACTTTCATAAAGTACATAGGCTCAGGCATTTCATTATAGTAACAAAAAATGAGCTAACAGAGCGAAGATCACTCCACTATTACTGTAGAGAAACAGTTTCATGTTAGCGTTCAATCCCAGAGCTGATGTGACCATGATTTTGAGATTCTTCTGACTGTTATGGTGCAGAAGTAGGAGGAGCTGGGGAAAGGATCTGAGGGAAGCATGAAGCAGCCATCCTAAAGTCACACTGAGCGACACTGGTGAACTGAAGGACAAATGCTTCCAGTTTTTGTCGGTCCTTATGCAGGAATTCTGTCGCTGGAGGGGCACAGTCCCCTTGCTTTGGATCAATGGCAGTGCATTGTTCTCTGTAAGCCTTCCGCCCAGGATGGCTGAATGAAACAGTTGGCAGTTTTTGACACAGGCCTTTTGTGCTTCTGCACCCAGCCCCCGATCTTTGTTCCTTGGAATGCTCTTCCCCCACCTCCTATCACCCAAGGGCTGCTGTCCCCAAGGTCGTCCAGCCTCCAGATCAGATTCTCTATCAGCTCTCTTCCCACTGAGCAGTCAGAAGCAGTCTTCACTCTCTAGACCAGCAAGTGGTTGGTCCATACGCCCTTCTTGGCTCATCTTGTGCTCTCTGCCACATCCTAGCTGCAGGTTTGCATGCATGCCCGCCCTTGTCTCTTTCGTAAAGAATAGCTGTCATGTCTGGGTTCTTTGTTTTATAGATATCAGAAGTGTACACAGACAAACATCATGAGTAGGAATGAAGGCAAAATCCAAGACTGTGAACATTCTTTCAAGTCACCACCCTCTTTCTGAACGGACTCCATAAAAACTGTTTCCACAGAAGCAATCTCCTGCCCCAGTAAGCGTTAACAATGCAAACAGATGTTTTGGGGTATCACCACAAGGCAGGCTCCTCCTGGTATCTGGAGGGGCTGGGGGAGGAGTGCTGTTGGTCATGCTACAGTGTACAATGTGGCCCCCGAAATAAAATGAGAATAGTGCCATAGTAGTCAGACCCTGGCTGAAGTCACTGTTGACATGCTTTTGATACATGAAATTCAAGCTGATGGACAGGCTGTGTGGAGCTGGATCCCATCAGGAAGTAAATTGCTTGGAATTGCTTTTCTCTATGGTGCGCGTCACCCAGCCTCACCCTCCTGTTTCCCTCTGTAAGTTCCTGTATAGTCTCCCCTCTCTGCTGACTGGGCTTTCTGCTCCTCCGTCTCTAGTGTCTACATGCCCTATGTTCAAGCTGACTATAGAAATAACTTGTCTCCCTGGATCAGAATCTCATTTCTGAAGCTCAGTAGTTAGTCACCCTATCTTGAAGGTGATTCCACGTCAACTTTGCAAGTCACTAGCACAACATGGCTGCTGAGTGTGTCTGGGTAGGCCCAGAGGCTAAGAGAAGGTCCCTAGCTAGGAAGAGGATGTCAAGGGTGTCTCTTTGAGGGGTGGAGGGCATGTTCTCATATCAGAGGTTGAATAAGAAGACATTATTTTAATGTGTATATTATCATTTAAAGAGAAATATGCCAGATGAGTTCTGGGTGGTTTAAGATCCTTCCGGTGTGTTGTAATTCTTTACCCTGTCTCCCCCCCATCAACTCTTCTGGGGGCCAGGGCTCTTTCCTCCCTATCTCTACCCATATCCACTTCCTGCAAAACCCCCATATGGGTCTGTTTGTCTCCTTGTTGCGGCCCTGGTAATGAACAGACCGGTGGGTTGAGCTACTAAGACAAAGGTGTTTTCAACTGGGGATATTTCCCGTGGCAGCCACTAGGGTAGAGGTTCTCGACCTTCCTAATGCTATGACCTGCTAATACAGTTCCTCATGTGGTGGCAACCCAGCCCCCAATCATAAAATTATTTTGTTTTGCTACTTCATAACTGTAACTTTGCTCCTTTTATAAATTGCAATGTAAATATCTGATATACAGGCTAATTGATATGGGTGTGACCCCTGTGGGGGTCGCAACTCACGTGGTCTCTGTTTTACCAGGTGCTTAGCAAGGATGAAGTCTCAGGTCTGAGTGGTCAAGGAGGGTGTCCTTCATTAGCAGGGTCAGTGGAGGGAATTTCTATCCAGGTGCCTTTCCCAGGCCCCACTGAGCGTTAGTAACAACGCCTGTGTGTTGAGTACTTCCATGGATCAGATACTGTGGCGCACGATTCACAAACATCATCATCAGGCCTCGGTACCAGCAGGAGCCTGGTCATTCAGGACCCTCAAGCCCTTTCAGGCACACCTGGAGGGCCTCCAGCTATTGTCTGTGGACACCCGCTCCACAGGGGGGTTCCAGCAGAAACCAAGTTTGCGGCACCATGGGAACCTTGCACTTAGCTTTCCTGAAAAATACCTCTGTGGGAAGAGTTTCGGCAAATCACATCATAAGTGCAATGGAATCGATTCTCTTGAGACTCACTGCTGTGGCCCAGCCCCAGAAAGCAAGAAACATCCCATTGACGAGCAACTGAATTTCAACATCTGTTGCCCTTCATCATTTAAACTGGCTGTTATTATAGAGCCCAGGATGGCCTCAAACTCACGGCTGTAGCTTTAGCTGGCCCAGAACCGGCCACCCTCCTTCCCCAGAAATCGCCAGGCTGCAGCGACAGGTGTGTATCACGCCCGGCTTCCCTTTTCTTTTCTCTGTATCTTTAGAGTGGAGGCCAAGAGCAGTTAGGTCACTTGCCAAAGAGTTTTGCAGAAAAAAAAAAAGAAAAAGAAAACATCTGATAAGCCAGCTGGCATTCCTGGCCCTCCCTGAACATCCTCCCTGCTGGATTCCAGCTTTTGCTTTTCTCAGGAAGCCCCCAGGCTCTGCAGATGGGGAGGAAGAAAGTCCCGGACAAGCTAAGGGTATAATCTCCATCCCACAGTCAGAAACATGCAGTAATCAGAGAACTCCGAGCCAGCGACGACCCAGAATCCACAGAGCACCCAGCCGTGGAAGCTCGCTCACATGGCCTGCACACCCTTGTTCCAAACTGCACCACGGAATGGTCTGAGGCGGTGTCTGTCTGCACGTGCACCTCTCACAGTGACATAAAGAATGCTAGGGTGTGTGTGAGATACCAGCGACTCCACATAGTAACAGAGGGTGCTATTTTTTTTTCTGGGTAAAAACTTGTTCTGTCCCTTACAGAAAGGCTGAAAGAAACATTTCCCTTCGGGCCTTCGGTGGGGCGAGAAATCCATGTGAACGGAGCTTACTTTTCTGGTTACAGTACAGATGCTTTAAATAGCATCATAATTAATCAATAAAGGAAGCAGTCAGTCATCCTGTCCACAGACAGGACCAACCTATAAAGAAAAAAGTACCAAATGCCACTATCTGGGATTCCTCCCCTTCAGCACTGTGGGTCTCGGGGGATGCCACTTTTGAGGAAGTGTCTTGAAGATGTTCTGCCATCAGAAAGTCAAAAGGGAAACGCCAGGGCTGGGAGGAGGGCGGGGATGGGGGAGGGTTGGCTCAGTGAGTGGGTGAGAGGTCAGAGTCTACAATTATGAGACCTGACTTCAAATCCCCACATACCACAAACACATACAAAGAAAATTCTGCTTTAAAAAAATTATGTGTTCATGTGCGTATATATGTGGGGGTGTGCACACGTTTGCCCTCGCACATGGAAGTCACAGGTTGGCGTAGTGTCCCCATTAGTTCTCTACCTTAGTTTTTGAGACAGGGTACCTCACTGAACCTAGAGATCTCTGAACTGACTAGACTGGCTAGCCAGTGATCCTTCTGCCTCCACCTCCTCAGTGTTGAGATGACAGGGGACAGACGCAGTGTGGCTTGTGGCTTGTGGCTTGTTCTGGGGATGAACATGCTCAGCGAGCATTTTGCCAAAAAGTTTTCTCCCCAGAGCAGTGGCACTTTCTTCATCCGGTGCTGTTCAGGCTGGGGACGTGAGGAAGAACAGACCCTAGCTCTCTCTTAGTACTGCTTCTCTGTGGTCTGCGATGGCTGTGGCTTGTGAAAGGACTTGCTAGACAGAGATGTCATCTCCCTGTCAGCACGGAAGGATCCAAATAGCCCCCGGGAGAGTGGCCCTGCTATGCTTGAGGCTGAAAAGGAAGGAATGCAGCCGGCCAACATTCATTTCCTCCTATGACTTTTGAGAGGCAAAGTTTCATTTCCTCAGAGGACACCCGGACTCACACAACCTCTGGTAGGAACAGGGGACCAAACCCTAAGCTTTGGAGCAGTGTGTGCAAAGTTGACATTCTGAAAACCTTACAGACCTGAAGGCATTCTGCCTTGTGGCCACACACCTCAGTGCCACGGGTGCGGGGTGGGAATAGCGCTGGGCAGCACATGCTCGTGCATGTGCGTGTGCGTGTGCGTGCGTGCGTGTGTAAGAACTGGTTTACACACTTCATAGCTGTGTCTCAGCAGCAAGAATCAACGGCCACTTAAAGCCTCTGGTGCGTTTTGGCTAGACATGAAGCCTTTTCTTGTCCGCTTGGCTATAAATGTCTGGAGGAAGTGAGACCATGCTGGCCGATGGCCTCTTTTCCACAGTTTCTCCTCAGTGCCATGGTTGCTTGGGAGTATACTTCCCCAGAGGGTCAGCAGAGCCAACAGTAAAGGCCAGTGCCCAGGCAGAGTACAGTTATCCCCACTGGCCTGCCCAGCCCCGCCCCAACTCCTGTCCCTGATACAGTCAGCTACACCTTCCTCCAGATGGAGAGCTAAACTGTTGGTGAGTTCAATCTGAAGAGCCCCTGGCTGCAAAATCAGCTAGCAGGATGGGGTCCCCAATTACATTCAGAGGAACCAGATCGTGCCAGCCGATAGAGACCTGCATGACTGTGCCATGGAGATTAGTCACCGCCTGAATCAGCATAGCATCTATTATGGATGACGTTTGCCAAGCCAGAGAGATAAATTGAGTGCTTTATCTTGAACCAGTGACAAAGATGCACGACTTGTATTGCACCAGCAGATCAATTCAGAGCCAATAAGTCATGACATCTAAGGGTTCATCACAGCCGAATACTGGGCCTGGAGACGGCTTGCCCTGCAAGCGTGAAGACCTGAATTCAAATCCCCACAGGTTGGCCAGGTAGTACACACCCATAACCTATGTCTTCAGTCAGATGGGAAGTGGAGACAGAGGATTCCTGGAAGCTTTGGGGCCAACAGCATGGCGGACAGAGTGAACAGCAAGGAATCCCATCTCAAGAAAGGTGGAAGGTGAAGTACCAACACTCCTTGAGGTTGTTCTCTGACCTCCATGCTGCGACACAAATGTGACCTCACACACACTCACAAATGCACACACCATACACACATACAAGCTCACCAAAGGGAGGTAGTAAAGAAGCGACCCAGGGAATGGTCCCCTGGAACGCCTGTGAGTGCACGTTAAAGCTGCATCCATCCCTGCCTCTCTGTCCTTCAGTTTCACGGGCTAGCAAGAGGGGGGTACTGGACAAGTCTCCATGCTGAACATTAGGAAGAAGGTTTTTCAAGCATCTGATCCAGGAAAGGGGACTTCATGCCTGCCAGCAGCAAAGCCACCTCATGCTCCTGATCCATCTCATCTAAACTGGAAACTCACCATTTTCTACGACAAAGCCATGAGCTTCCTGGAGGGAGTGACAGCTAGACACAGGAGGGAAAGGCATAAAGCACTGACTGGGAGTGTGGGTGGCAAAGTCCTAACCACTGGCAGGCCACTGAGTCACACACAACCTGCAGTAGTTCCCTATTCAACTGGAGGCAGAGGGCTTCAGGAGCCTGCAATGCCAGGCCTAAGATTCATGGCCACTTGTCTTTCATTGGTTCTACTGCATACATATGCACATGCCACACAGAGATCACACACACACAAACTATATATACTAGATACATATATAACTATACAAACCTAACTCTACACACATGCATGTGCCAAATGCATTATGACTGACACACACACATTCTTAACTCCGTCTACACATACCTACAGTGATCATACACACATAACACTGTACACACAAACAACACACACATAACTACACAGACTATACACATACACATATATACACATACCATACACACATGGCTCTGCATATCACATACACTTATAACTATACACACAAACACATAACCCACATACTGCACACACATAACCACAAATACATGGCATAGTGCACACATACCTTCACAGGCAAACATGGGCAGGTACAAATACAAGCATGCACACACAAACCAGCCCAGATCACCTACACATATGTACTCGCACAGACACACCCTCATCCAGCGTGTAACTCACACAGCTGCACACTCTCACATGTACACGTAGGCAGGACGTCATCTCCTCTTTAGGAAGCTATAGTGACTGCTTCTTTCCTGTTCCAGTCCATCTTTCTGTGTCAAGGTCAAATATGACCATTAGAATATTCAGAAGGCAGCAGAAATTGTTAGGAGGGAATACGTACAGCGGTGACACTGGTGTCAGAGAAGGTACTGCAGTCTGAAAAGGGCCTTTCTGTATAGCGAAGAGAAATTGAAGGCAAGAGCATGGGTATTTACCTGCAATCCCCAAACACATCAGACTGATGTAGGAGGATCCAGAATGTGAAGTCACCTGGACTACAAACAAGACTCTGTTTCCAAAGAGGCTGTGTGTGTTTATGTACATGCGCATGTATGTGTGCGTGTGCGTGTGCGTGTGTTGAGCGGCAACAAGGATGAGCAGAGCTTGGTAAGAGCAGTGATGAGCGCATCACCGTGAAAGAAAAGGGAGAGTGATAGAGGATAGAAACTGTGCAAACACCAGGACCTGAAATCAACGCTGCCAGCATCCAAGTAAAAAGCCAGGCGTGCTTGTAACCTGGGTGCTCCGTATGTATACCTGTCCACAGAAGTCAGAAAAAAGCATCAGAGGCTAGTTAGCATTGCGGGGAAGAGACGGGTGGGTCCTGAGCTCACTAGCCAGCCAGCAGAGCAGAAATGGCCACTTCAGGCACGGCCAGAGCCCTTCTCTCAAGGCAAGAAGGCAGAGAATGGTAGGGGAAGACGGCTGATGTTCCGCTTTGGCCTCTGTGCGCATGCGCACGCAGGAGCACACGTACTCTCCACCAGCTCTGCACGCATAGATCACGTACAGAGAGAGAGAAAGGCAGGTAAGGAATGCCCGCCCGTGGCCAGTGCTGGAGAGAAGAGCAGCCTTTTGAAGTGTGGGTGGGGTTTGCAGAGCTGCTCTGGAAATGTCAAAGCTTTTCTGACCGCATTAATAGAACCTCACAGATCAAGAGGACAGTGAGCATATTATATTTTCTATGTCCCCAACAAAGCTGCACTTGGGGTGGGGGTGGGGGGATCCTGAAGTTCAGACTGACTGAGTGAAAGCTCCCAGACCTGTGGACTGTACCTGTTAATGAAGCACTGAGCAGGAGGCTCAGAATTCCTGCCAAGCCAAAGTTGGGTCCAGGGGACACCTTAAGGAACCAGTGTTTACGATAGCTAACTTTTAAAGCCAGATTTGGTTCCTAACACCTGCACAGTGACTTACAATCCTATGTAACGCCAGTTCTGCTCTTTCCTGGATTCTGTGGGCGCCAGGCATAAACATGATGCATGCATGCATATATATATGCAAAACACTCATACACATTAAAATAAATAAGTAAATACATCTTAAAGAAAAAGCAATATCAAGCCCTCACCAGGCACCACAAGCTTTCTTAACATTCCTCCATCATTAAGGTTCTCGTCACCAATTGAAAAGGAAAATGCGCCGGGCGGTGGTGGCTCACGCCTTTAATCCCAGCACCTGGGAGGCAGAGGCAGGTGGATCTCTGAGTTCGAGAGTTCGAGGCTAGCCTGGTCCACAGAGTGAGTTCCAGGACAGCCAGGGCTACACAGAGAAACCCTGTCTCGAAAAAAAAAAAAACAAAACAAAAAAAAACAAAACAAAAAAAATTCAAAAAAAACAAAAAACAAAAAAAAGGAAAAAGAAAAGGAAAGGAAAATACGCAGGGCAGTGGTGGTGCACACCTTTAATCCCAGCACTTGGGAGCCAGAGGCAGGTGGATTTCTGAGTTCGAGGCCAGCCTGGTCTACAGAGTGAGTTCCAGGACAGCCAGGACTACACAGAGAAACCCTGTCTCGAAAAACAAAAAAAAAATAAAATAAAATAAAAAAGGAAAATGCTCCTCATTAGGTAGGCATTGTCCCCAAACATCACTGTGTCAAACTACATGCAAAGAACTTTTAACAATAAAGGCTCCGAACTCCAAAAGCCTATAATCTAAAATGTACAGAAAACAAGAATCCAAAAGTAGAAGAAACATATTCTTCAAAACATCACAAACTCTACGCAGTTGCTAAAACAGCAGGAGTTATGTGGTGTCCTAAATGGAAGTTGGTTCGAAGGCATGTGCCATGTGCCATGTTTTGGTGTCCAAGAGGTGGAGAAAGAAGTTGGAAAGGCCATGTAGCAAGGAGTAAGCTGGGGGGCGGTGGCTAAGCTCAGGTGAGAGGACAGATCTGAAGAGTGGGCTGGCAAAGCTGGATAAACTTCCTTCTGCATATCAGGCAAGAGAATACCCTGGTAGGTAGATCACTGAGAGGCCTGAGTTATACTTGAAGGGAATTCAGTAAGTTCAAGGCTTCCTGGAAAACATTACAATGCTAGGGGAAATTCTGTAGTCGAAGGGTGGGGAGAAGGGCAGGGAGTGTGGTCTGCAGAAGCTCTGGGGATTGGAGTCACCCACTGTGTGGAGGGGAAATAGAAACTGACAACAGGAAGCAATGGCCCCCGCAGGTCAGAGACTGGCTGGATATTGTAGATGGGGAGGAAATTCAAAAATAGCCTAGCAGTCTTTAGTCTCAGCTACTGAGACATAGGCATTCACCTGGTGATTGGGATACAGGAAAAGATAACATTACAAAGCAGACAATGTGTGGACCTTGGATATAGATATATTTAGCTATACAGAGTTGTGGATTTCTCAGTAGTGAATTTCCTCCAAAAATAATAGGAAGTCAATGGCTAGACGTGGTCTGGGAAAGTAGAAGAAAATATAAAATGTTGCATAGTAGCAAAGACATGGGTACTGAAGACAAGGCTTCAGAACACAGTCCCAGGCCAGGCTGGACCATCTGACCCACAAGAATGAAGGTCTACCGTCCTTCAGATCCAGCAGAAAAATAGCTGAATGAAGGCTGGTGATGGAGCTCAGAAGGTAGGATGGCTACCTAGCATGTCCAAAGCCCTGGTTCAAGCCCCAGTCCCCAGCACTGCACAGACTGGGTATAGTGGCACACACCTGGCAGATGGAGCAGGCAGATCAGAATCTCAAGGTCATCTTGGCCACATAGCAAGTCTGAGGCTAGCCTAGGTTACCTGAGACCCTGCCTTCAAGAGCACTGTTGCTGACTGTTGGATTGATACTAACTGGCAAGCTGTCAGGGGACTGTCAAAGGAGTCTCTTTCTTATCTCAGTGTACATTTCAGTCATTCACACGCCTTCCTTTCTTATCTCTTAATAATTTTTCAGGGGAGAATCCGAGATACACAGAATGGTTGCAGAAATACTCTAGATTTTGTCACGTCCCATAAGTCTCCCCCCTGCTCTGTGACAGCTTCCCGGTGTACCCTTGTTTCTGATGACCCAGGCAATTCGAGGATTTTTTTTTTTGGTAAATGTTCCTCTGTTTTATTTTGTTTTGTGTCTCTTATGTTTTCTCTAGCGAATAGACTACAGCCAATGGGTGTGGCAAAGAAGGACCATGAAGGAAGCATGACACGCCTGTCACCTTGCCTCAAAGGCACAGCCCACCTGCACGATTTATTACTGATACCATTTGCCTTGTTCACTACCTGAGGGAGTATGTACTAGGAGTCCCCTCAACTCTCTGTTCTTAGAGAGAAAGGCAGTGTGTCCACTGGCCTCAAGGACGGGGTTAACGGAGAGGGTTAAGGTGGCAAAGTCTTGCTCTGTGTGTTGGATGGAGGTCAGCTATATAAATAATTAGAAGGGTTTTGCATTGAAGACACTCCTCCCCCCCATCTTTTCTCGATCACTCAATTATACATTCAGTCATTTATTTTGTTACTACGCACTCATGCATATTCATGTTACACTTTGGGCTTAAAGGATTGGATTTTTCTTTGTTTTCTTTGCTCACTCTTACACAGCTTGGCCCTGGGATTGGGGTGGGGGTGGGGTGCATTCTAAGTTGGTGCTCGAGTCCCTTTGACAAGCCCTACTTCCTAAGTAATATCTGAGTACTTCCTTTCTTCTTGCTAGTAAAAGACGCTGTATTATAGACTTACGTTTCCAGTGATCCGGCTCTAGAAAGGCATTTAGCTAAAGTGCCGTGCAGAAGTGGATTTAGAATCTAACCTGTTGAGCGAGGATGGAGGTGCTACTTCTGGGGTGTTGCCTCTGTGTTCTCAGTGGACAGAGCTGGGAGATGCATATGTGCACATGCTCCTTTTTGCAGGGCCGCATAGTTCAGCTCATGCTGTTCTCTGTCCCTGAACCTGCTGCCCCCTGCCCCTCCTGGTACTTACAGCTTTCTGGTCCCACCAAGAAAAAGCTGTCTCTCAGCAACCACCATTGTTTTTTTCTGATTAATGCAGCCCCAATACATGTATACAGCTACTTAAGGTTAGCAACCTATAACCCCACTGAACGCTGTTACCTATGCTTTTGACATAATTATTAATGTACTAGCATCGTGCATAATAAAATATCCCAAGGAGAGCAACGCTGAGATTCAAGAAGATTCTAGTAATCAACTGGAAAACTGAAGCTGATTAGGAATCTGAATTCCTCGGAGTTCAAAACTAGATAAATGACTTAGGTAGTGAATGCTAGAGGGCCAGGCTCATAGCGCCTCGGGTGAGGTGGGCAAATAGGTGAAAGAGTTGATTGACCAACAACCCGGAACATGCTGGTGTTGCTGAACAAAACCTCTGGATGAAAATAGAATAGTCCAGCAAAGACAAGAAAAGGCCAACTTGTCTGTCCATGAGGCAGACACATGGCCACACTGCACGCATTTATACCTGTCCTTTAAAAGAGCGCATAAGGAGAGGGGAAGAGACATGAGGGAGAGATGCGATCATAGTCTTAAAATACTAGCAGGGATTAGATGTACCCTGCGCTGCCACAGGGGACGGAATTCGTCCCAGGGAGGCTAGGGAGCATTCCCAACTGGTAGGGCTGAACATCACAGGGACAAGTAATCTCTCCCACACGCTCCCTATCTGGGGGTACAGCAGATTCCTGACCACAGGTATGCCCCCTGAAACCAGAGGGCAACCCTAGAGCCACATCTTAGAGAACTCTGGGAAAGAAACAGCTAGAAGACAGCACAGTGGGGTCATTTGGTGACATAGCCTCCGTGTAAGTAGAAACCAATATTAAAATGAGGAAGGTCAAAGGCCCGAATAAAGGTAGGATGGGAAACAAGAGAGGATGAAGCTCTGTCTTTAGGCCAAACCTATTTAAAGGCGTGGGGGAAAATGGGTACGGGAGGGTTAAAAAAAAAAAAAGATAGAGTTAGTTTGATTGGAAGGAAAACTTCCTGACAGAACTGAGTAAATGTCAAATGAGACCCTTATCAGGAGAGGGGTTTCCACCTACTCAAGCCCTGCCAATGACTGAGAAGGAACACTTAGATTCTGTAGACTTCAGAGGGCAACTAGCCAATGTGAGCTACCAGGGCCCAACAGGAAGACGTAAGAAGGAGGGTCAGCATGCCAGGGGCCAAAATGGCTTGTTCAGGTGCCAAACAACACTCAACACATACGTGATCAGGAAAGCAGAATCAACTGCCGTCATTCTTCTACATGTGTGTTTTTAATTAAAAGATAATGTTCAAGAAACAGAAGACAGACTAACCCACTAAATTGGAGCTAAGAAAGAGCACAGGATTCAAAGATTATAGCAGCACCATACAGCTACCAGCCTCCGTGTACCTTGTCCTGCAATCCATAAAGAGAAGGGACTGGGTCCTGGACTTCTAAGGCTGTATGGAGTTCTAAATATGTTTAAGAAGATAATCTGGTGCTGGAGAGATGGCTCAGCGGTTAAGAGCACTGGCTGCTCTTCCAGAGGTCACATGTTCAATTCCCAACAACCACATGGTGGCTCACAACCATCTGTAATTGGATCCAATGTCCTCTTCTGGTATATCAGTGACAGTGTATTCACATACATAAAAATAAATAAATCTTTAAAAATAAAAAAGAGGAGAACCTGTTAAGTCAGAATAAATGCTATGTTCTAAAATGCAGTCAAAACCCCTTCCTAAGTTTGGGTCCAGTTTCTTAACAACTTTGTTAGCAGAAAGAAAGCAAGTTCAGAGTGGAAACACCAAAGTCTGCAGTCAGTAACTTGCTCCCACCAGGCACACAGTTCAAACAGAGATGAGGAGAGGAGAGCGGATTCAAAGCTTATAAATAAAGTCAACCTGGACCCACAGCAGTCCCTCTCAACATGGGCCTAGATGGCATCTTGTCAGTGGCTTGAGAAAGGAACTCAGCACGTGGAGACCAGTGCTATTTTGGTGTGCACATGAAAAGACATCCTGTCATGGGATATTATATTCTGAGTGGGTGCCTCAGAGTACACGGACAAGTGGACTCTTGGAGACAAGAAGGGAGGTAGATCCTGGGACTGAGCTGCCTCCAGACTGTGGGCGGTTCCTGTGTTCACCACAGGAACTCAGAAAATGTTGGCTGAAAACTCTGGAGAACAGTAGTAGAGGAGAAACGGTTTTATCAGGAGAATGTGGACAGACGTACGTCTTTGGTGAGATGATCACTTCATTTAATATGCCTTCACCGGGAAGTTCTCTCTCTACAATACCTGCATGGATTCTGAGCCAAAGATTCTGGATTAAAAAGAAACTTTGGAGGGGCTGAGAAGATGGCTTGGACAGTAAAGTTCTTGGCAGTCAGATGTGTGGACCTGGTTTTTAACTTAGCCACTGTGTAAAGAGCCAATCATGGTGTCATACACCTATAATCCCAGCTACTAAAAACCTAGACAGGACGATCCCTGGGGCTCCCTAGGCAGCCAAGCTAGTCAATCAGACAGTGAGAGACCCTGTCTTTTAAAAAAAACAAGGTGCAGGGCGATTGAGCAAGACTCCCAACAGTAGCCTCTGGCTTCCACGTGCACACTCACACAGACGCATAGACACCAGCACATGTGTGCACACAGAGAATCTAATCGATCACAGACAGAAAACACACACCAGTATCACGGGGAACGTGAAGCTATTGCCCCCCAAAACATCATCAAGACCACAGGATACAGTGGTCAAGTCACAGTTAAGTGTACCCGATGAGATTATGGCCCCAGGATGATCCCACACTCTGGGACCTCAAGTCTTCCAGAGGCCTAGGCTCACTGGACACAGCCTGGTGGAGAGGGTCAGACCTGATTTACACCTTTGATTACATGATGTAACTTGGCACAAGAAAGGTCACCCGGCCTCTCTGGGTCAGATCCAGATCTAAAATCTAGGAATTTCAGGACTCAACCTTCACAGCACTGGCCACAATGCCTAAGGTGGGAGATTCAGCACCAAACATGGTTCCAGCCAAGCTAATACCTCGTTGTGTGTCTACAGGGCAAGTGGATGAAAGAATGAATACAAATCAAGTCTCCCAGAAATATCGTTTTTTTTTTTTTTTTTTTTTTTTTTCTTGAAAATCTTGAAGGAACAATCAAAAGCAGAGTTCTGGCTTGCGGACTTTGATTCGCTGTCACTGAACAAGTTGAAAAATCTTACTGAGAGATACTTGAACCTTTCAAGTACCATCTTGTAGTGGTGATGACCTCTTGTGCATATTTATACACTAAGATTTATAATAACCACTTGAAAGACTAGGGTCCTCCCCCCCTCCCAGGGAGCAGAGCTATGTCAGATGTAAGAAAATATTCCGAGTTCAAAGGTCCAACTATGTGAGCTATGGATGGCTGGAGTTCTTTCCACAAGTAGAAAACACCTTGGCGCTTGACAAACCCACTTTCTTGTGGCGCCAGGGCACAGGTGGGCACTCAGGTGACACTTGAGAGCTGATGAAAGCCTGCCCCACCCTCACCCGGCATTCCTTCTGAGAAGCGTCGCCAGCCTGGCTGAAGCAGGTGTAATGTTCCTGGGTCCAGACAGGTAACATTTGAAGATGAGAGAACTGGTTCTTGGTCAAGTACTTAGCAAGAGAATTCCAAAGAGGCCCTGCAGCCTTGGTCACTTTGCAAAACCTTCTTGTAGATAAAGCAATTCTAACTCTCTCAAAGTAAAATCCTATGGCTCCCCACCCGCCCTCCCCCCATCAGACCCCCCCCCCCCCCGCCACTCTCTTTTCCCTCATTTTTTTTATTTTATTTTTTTTGCTTTTGTTTTTTTGTTTTTTGAGACAGGGTTTCTCTGTATAGCCCTGGCTGTCCTAGAACTCACTCTGTAGACCAGGCTGGCCTCGAACTCAGAAATCCACCTGCCTCTGCCTCCCAAGTGCTGGGATTAAAGGTGTGAGCCACCACTGCCCGACTCCTTTTCCCTCTTAAGGGAATTGTTTTATTTATTTATTTTGTATGAGTCAAAACACTACTTCTATTGCTAATTAATATGCTAATATCACATTATACTGTTCTGGATGTTTGAAATGGAATTTAATACTTTCAAATGTTGGGTTTTTTTGTTTTTTTTGTTTTTGTTTTTTGGGTTTTTGTTTTTTGTTTTTTTTGTTTGTTTGTTTGTTTTTCGAGACAGGGTTTCTCTATGTAGCCCTAGCTGTCCTGGAATTCACTCTGTAGACCAGGCTGGCCTCGAACTCAGAAATCCACCTGCCTCTGCCTCCCAAGGGCTGGGATTAAAGGCGTGCGCCACCACCGCCCGGCTCAAATGTGTTTTTTAAAAGGCAGTTAAACATAATGTCTTAATCTGTTTTTTTTGCCGCCTTTAATCCCAGCCCTTGGGAGGCAGAGGCAGGCAGGTTTCTGAGTTTGAGAGTTCGAGGCTAGCCTGGTCCACAGAGTGAATTCCAGGACAGCCAGGGCTACACAGAGAAACCCTGTCTTGAAAAAACCAAAAAACAAAAAATCTGGTTTTTTTTTGTTTTTTGTTTTGTTTGTTGTTGTTGCTGTGTGTGTTTGTTTGTTTTCTTTTTTCCAGCTGAGGGTAAATTTCCTTCCTGGAATCCCACTTCCTCTTACCATTATAGATGACGTAATGCCATTTATTTTTCCAAAGAGGGAGGGAGCATAACAGTGAAGCATTCAGATCACATTTCAAACACGGAGGCATTTAATACTGGAGGAGGAAAATAAAAAATAAAACCCGTGCAGCCAAAAGGAAGGGGAAGCACGCACAGGACTCAAGGCCAGCGTCACTGCATCAGAAACTGAGAAGAAATCTTTATCTTTGGACCAAGTTTTAGTACTCTCTGATTTTTCTTTTCTCCTTGATCAAAGTGAAAATATAATTAAAGATTCCGAAATTTCTCTTCTTGGAGACAGGCAGAAGTGGCGTGCTCATCCTAAAGACGGCACGAAAGATTCATCATCCCACACTGGACACAACAGGCTTCTTGATTCACTGAGTCCTTCTGTCTTGATGAAATTCCTCCTGATACATCTACCCTAGCACCCTGTTAATTACTTTTCTATTTACTTAGTCGGCCTGTGAGTGGAAAGCAATCCATTGCCAGGGAAATGTTTGACTCCCATGCTAAGTAGCCGGCATTCCGATCCTGTGAGGTTGAGAACAGCCTGGGACCTACTTTTATCCCATTGCCATGTCAAATTAGCACCTATCAGACACCCAGTTTGACAGGACTTAGATTACTCCTCTGCAAAAACCAGTAGCTCTTAGACGTCAGTAAATGGGTGCAGGGCAGCCTGTGCTGCTGTCGCGCTGAAAAGGATGTTAAGGGTTAAGTGTAAAGTCTGAACTGTAAGGAGGGGAGGTTTCATGACATATGTAATCGTGAGACCCTGGCCTTTTAATCCATGATACAAAATGAACCGAGGGCTGGTGAGACAGCTTAGTTGCTGAACCGAGTTCATGCCCCAGAACCCACAGTGGAAAGAAGGAACAGACTCCTGTATGTTGTCCACTGACTTCACACGTATCTCTCCCTACCACCACCACACATACACTACTGATGAATAAAGTACCCTTTGAAAAGTATGCTAAAGCCGGGCAGTGGTGGTGACGCCTTTAATCCCAGCACTTGGGAGGCAGAGGCAGGCAGATTTCTGAGTTCGAGGCCAGCCTGGTCTACAGAGTGAGTTCCAGGACAGCCAGGGCTGCACAGAGAAACCCTGTCTCGAAAAAAGCCAAAAAAATAAAGAAATAAAAATAAAAAGTATGCTAAAATGTAGGGGAATAGCTCATTTTGCAATGCTCTTACTGGGCAAACATGGGGAGGAGGTCAATCCTTACAACCCAAGTAAGAAAGCATGGCATGGTGGCACACAGGGTAATCCCAGGGTTGGGCAAGCAGAGAACAGAGGACCCCTGGGGTTTGCTGACTAGGCAGCTTTGCCTAGTGGTAAACTAGAAGAAGTCTCAATGGGACTCTGTCTCAAAAAAAAAAAAAAAGAAAAGAAAAAAAAGAAAAAAGAAAGGAAAAAAAAGGAAAGAAAGAAAAAGAAAAATGTGGACAGCTCCTGAGGTTCCTACACACAGAGACACACAAACACACACACACACACACCTGTTCTTGCACACAAACCCATCTGCCCATATGCATATATACATACAAAACTGCGCTGAGTCTCACCAAGATCAACTGAGGAGAGGACTGACATCCAAAATGCCCATGAAGGTCAGCTCTGCGCCCTTGCACCATGAGGCCACATTAAAACAGATTTGACCTGTGTCCACACAGAGGTCACATGGTGGTCAGTTTAAAGGAAAACAGAAGCAGAGATAAGGCTTAATCCTTTTCCAGCCTCTCCAAGCACTGGAGAGGCAGCAGACGTGTGGCTGTCCGGCTGAAGGAAGTTATTTAAGGCAAAAGGGAAGCATCCCAAATCTGATGACACGAGGAACTATGAGCTTCATTTCTGTTCCTCAAACTGGGGAGCAGAGTCCTTGAAGTGTCCCGCATATAGCCACTCACTGCCCAAGAGAGAAAAACTTGTCACCCTGCTACTTATTTCTACTTATTATTTTTGCTTCGCCTCCACCCTGTTTGGTGAGCTGTCCCAACCCTCAGTAATTCTGGTCTCTCTCAAACATTCAAACAAGCTCTGAGGAAAGCTGTAGATAGAAGGGCAGTGAGATAGACCATTAGCATTCTGTTTCTGCTTTTGTCTTTCAGTTAGACCCATTCCCACACTCCGTCATAAGTCTACTGAGGATGGCTCTACACAAATGACTCTCTAGGTATGCAGGGTCCATGTTGAATGGATCCTAGTCCTTTAAGGGCATCCCTTCCCTCCTCTCCTAGGTCCCAGGTCTCCATAGTCCAAAGGCACCCCAAGAAGCTCTGCCACGGTCACCTAGCCCTGCCTGGAAGTCCCAGCATCCCTCCTTGCAATAGCATCACCATGTTTTTCTTTGCATCTGCTTATCCCAGGGCTTTATCTTTGATAGATAACCTTCAGGGTGACACTCTAAGGTTTGCTCTGTCACTCTTACTTGTTTGGGTCCCTCCGGGAGTCTTGCAAAATCTGATCATAGGTTCTGTGACCTATGACCTCAGATAGAAAAAGCAGAGCCTAACACTGGCATCCTCCAAACCCCACTGACCAAGGCTGTCAGGCCCTCACCCCTCCTTGTTCATTCTTCTCCCATGATTCCCTTGCCTCTCCTTCATGGATATGGCTGGGACTCTATTCGGCTCTTGCCTCCTTTCAGACAGCTTTGCTAAGGGCAGCAGAGCAGATCCCCACCCCACAGGCTGGACAGCTAAGGCTATTTTAGAATGTCTACCAAAGCCCCTGCAGGTCTTGGAAATATCTCTCAGCCCTTCAAAGCCTTCTCCCACAAGGCTAGCAATTCTCCCTGTCGCCTGACCCTGTCAGTGGGGACAATATTATCTCACTTTCAGAATGCTGCTTCTGAGAATATTCAGATATTCAGATAAAATTCTCTCTCTCCTCTCTCTCTCTCTCTCTCTCTCTCTCTCTCTCTCTCTCTCTCTCTCTGACTCAATTATGCATCTGAGTCTATTAATCTTATAAACAACTATGGATCTGAAGACACTGAATCAAACAGCTGAAGTCTTAAGAAGTTGGCCTTCTGGACCATTATTGTAATGAAGCCCTGTGATAGGTAAGCACAGCACTGGCTGACTAGGCACAACTCTTTTAAGTATGAAAATCTGTAAATAATGTGTAGAGTCTTTTTTAAAGAATGTACATAATATTTCCCTGTGGCCCATGTTCACACCCAATAGCTTCCCAGGTCCCTCCCTGTGGGCACTTGCTCCTGCTGGCTCAGCGTTCGTCAGAGCTGCATCTCAAAGCTGTTAACCCAAGCAGACCAGAGGCTCCTCGAACTCCTATTTCTCTTCTTTTCTCCCTGTTCTGCCCACAGGACAGAGACTGGGACAGAGGTCAGTGTGGACAGAGAAGATATGCTGTTGTCCTCCGTTCTTCCAACATGCTTGGCTGCCTGCCTCTTCAGTTTGGTTCAGTGGCATAGAAAACGGAATTTAACTTTTTTCCCCAGATGCGACAAACAGATGCTGGGCCCAAAGACCTTGCATCGCCAATTTAAAAAAAAGTTATAAAATCTGTAAAGTTGCTGAAAGAAATCAGAATTTCAGCAAATTCTAGTTTTCGTTTTTTGTTCTTTTTAAAGGCTGCTCCTTGTGATCTTCCATGGGATGGGGAGGGGTGTCCTGTATAAAACTCCATCTGCTCATCTTAGTACGGTTGAATGTGGTTAGAGGAAGGGCAGAAGGTGGGGTGATGTGTGAGCCTGGGATCCTGACAAAGCAGAGAGGGCGGATGATGCTGGTGATAAAGACAGAGCTGTCATAATCAATTAGCATTTAACTTTCCACACAGATCGAGAATGCGATGGGTTCTTTCCATTTTAATGTGTGTCTTCAAAGTAATTTTGTAAGCTATTTAAGCACCGCTTCCTTTTACAACACCACGTAATTTGATTATACAAACCATCCTCCAGTCCTTGGATATGCAAATGCAGCATCACTCTGATTTCCCCTGTATTTTGGTAGATTCTGATGTTGGTTACAATGATAGGAAGTCACACAAACAGGTATCAACCACCCATTGTCTGGACAAAGAGGCCACTCAGACTTCATGTGCCAACAGGCTAAGTATAGACCAAATTAAAAAATAACCTTCCAGCCAATCATAGTGGCACACACCTTTAATCCCAGTACTCTGGGAGGCAGAGGCAAGCAGATCTCTGAGTGTTTGAGGCCAGTCTGGTCTACACAGTGAGTTAGTTCCAGGACAGCCAGGGCTACATAGCAAGATCCTGTCTTGAACGAAAAGTCTGGAGCCCATAGGCAGAGCAGGGAATGGGATTTGCAGTCAAACTGCCTTAGGCTATTATCTCAAGGCTACTGAATAAACCCTTGAGGCCTCAGTATCCACTACCTATAGAACCAGGTCCCCACTCCTTGAGACAGACAAAGCATAAATAAAGTGGCTATCGTGGCTGTAGTGATAAGACATCCAGACAAAGGTAGCATCATAGAGGAAAGGGCTTTATCTGACTAAGAGGTCAAGGTAGGAACTTAAGCGGCTAGTCACGCACATCTATAGTGAAGACTGGAGAGAGATGAACGCACTTATGCTGTCAATCTGCTTCTGCTGATGCTCAGCTATGCTCAGCTCCTATAGGTCAGAGTCTAGCATCATTGGTGCTGGTGCCACTCACATTCAGGGTAGGTCTTCCTACCTTAATTAACAATCAAGAGAGTGCCCTCAGGCACATCCATAGGCCAACCTGATCTAGATAATCTCTCCTTAAGACTCTTCCCAGACACACGGACAAAGAACCAATGAACACTAATGAACAGGATGTGCCTGGGGCAGTTTCTGTTGTGACTTTGACACTACTAAACTATGACTGGAAACAGAAGCCAGGCAGGACTTGTCCTTTATCAACGACAAGTAAGGACACAGGGATGAAATCTTGCCAGTGGCGAGGATAAAGGTACGTGCATCTTGCAGGAGTCTCCCCTGAGGGAGAGCCAGCAGCGAGTATAAGCATATGGTCCATTCGTTCCTCTTTTCTCAATTCCCATGGATCAGACATGCTGAGCACAGAGAACTGGAGAATACAGATTGGAAATCATAATCATTGACCTCCTGGAGTTCACAGTGTGATGAAGTTTACAGTGTGACAAGGAGAGGCAAGGAATTAGCACACCACCAGTAAACTCATCATGCAGGAGAGTGAAGACCAGTTCTGCCCTGGGGGCAATTCTGGAAGGTTTATCAGATGAAAGGGTGCTTCTGTTGAGCCGGATAGAGCTGGATAGACACAAGAAGCTCCTTTCCACTAGGAAAGTAGTTAAATGACTGCTATGGATACAGGAGGGTTTTAGAGGTGTTGGGGGAAAGGGCAGGGTTGTTTTTGGACTGCCATTCCTCAGGAGCTTTCCTTCTGTGAACAGAGCTTCTCACTGCCTGGGGCTCAGAGATTAGGCTGTGCTGTCTGGCCATTAAACCCAAGGGATCATCCCAAGTGCAGGAAATACAACCGAGTACCACATCTTAGCTTTTTTATGTGGATCTGGGAACTGACCTCGAGTCATCATGCATGTGTGTCAACTGGTTGTTTCTCTAGGCCAATATTGGAAAGTGGACTTTGTGTGTGTGTGTGTGTGTGTGTGTGTGTGTGTGTGTGTACAGTGTGTGTGTATGTATGTGTGTGTGTGTGTGCACATAGTGGTTCTCAACTTTCCTAATGTTGTGACCCCCCAACTATAAAATCATTTTTATTGTTATTTCATAGCTAGTTTTACTACTATTATGAACCATAATGTAATCTAATATGCAGATGTTCTTAGGCGACCCCTGCGAGAAGGTCATTCAACCCCCAAAAGGGTCATGACACACAGGCTGAGAGTCACTGCTCTATTGGATAGCAGGGTGACTACCAGGGATAAAGTTAATTCATACAATGATCCCTTCCCTAATAAAGACCCACCCAGCCCCAAATATCAATGGTTTTCAAGTGGAGAACAAGTTATTAGAAACTGGACATGCAAACACAGTACGTATGAGACTCACAAGCAGACCAGGCAATTGAAGGATCTTCACCAGGATCTGGAGTTAACCTTTAGGAGTTGAGGATCTTTAGGCCCCTTTAGGAGCCAACCCATGAAGGGCCTTGCTAACTGTCACCACCTGAGAGTTTGTCCTATTCTTGTGATTAATGAACTCCCTGTAAAATAGCCTCAGTCAGAGGAGATTAAAGCAGTGGCCTGAAAGAGCCAAGCATCCCTGTGTTATTCTACAGGTCAAATAAATGTCATTTCTTTTTGTAAGTTACACACACACATAAACAAACACACACACACACACACTCCCTTCCTTCTCTATTCCATTTCATTTTCCAGTGACTGTATGAACAGACAAAATAGAGACTCGAATACTGAATAAATGGCTTGTAAGTATTAAAATACTTGTTGAGCTGGGCAGCATGTTGAAACACCCCATTCTATCCTGCCCTGGCCTCCACCTATATCTTATTCCAGGATATCTGTGCCATGTACCCTATGCCACCATTGGCCACCCAGTAGCCTGCTCAGTTATCAGAGTCACTGCTACAGCAAAGCGTCTATACCAGTAATTCTTGTTGCACTTAATAATGGCCCGTGGCACACACGTTTCTTACTATATACTGCTATGGCTATTTTACTTTAGTATTAATTTTGTTCTTAATCTTTTACTGTGACTAATTTCTAAGTTAAACTTACTCAAAGGCACATATGTAGGAAAACTACAGTGTATATAGAGATCTTTTGACTGTTCTTAGTTGAGTTGCCTATGTGGCAGTAGGGGTGGGGATAGATGAGGGTAGATCATATGTGCCCCTGTAGATAAGGGAGAATAATGGTATGGTCTCCTTACTGTAGAAGTTGAAATAGAATCAGTACTTCATGAAGACAAGGTCTTCAGTATAATCTAGGAGGAGAAGAGGAAGTATTGGAAAGGAAGAGGCCCTCGAAATCTGAAGCCTAAGGGGTTGCTGAGGGCAGTGTGGCTATTTGGGTCCATTATCAGGATTGCTTAAGAGGGACCAGTGCAGACAAAGCCCATGCCATCAAAAGACTAATCCACAACTGAGTTCAAGAGATGGAATTTAGGTATGCTACCTAGACTAGCCTCAGACTCCTAGGCTCAAACAATCCTCCTGTCTCAGCCTTTTCAGTAGCTGGGACTACAGCCATTGCCACTGCTACCAGTTGTGACCAAGTACATTTGAGATCCGAAGTTACAGATCTGATTTTGAACTGATCCCCAACAGAATGGAAACCAGTTCATTCACAGAGAGGACACTGGCTGGACCAAGAGCTTCGCTAAGTTCTGACCCACCCCATCCCCCAACTCCCTAATTCGCTGTGTGACCTGGAAAAAATGACATCCCTTCTCTGACCCAAGAACTTCTAGCCCTGACTGCAGGGTGAACCTTCCCAGGAAGTGGTAATGCCATAATATGATACAAGATCTCACCGGATCCCTGCACACCTACATGGACCCCTGCATACCCACGGTCTACTGTGACAGCCTTGAAGGAGGCTCAGCAGCTCAGAATTTAATTATCACATTGGTAATTTCATCCCTTTGGGCCTTTTGAGTTACTTCAGCCTTTAAGAGTGGCTTATCCCTTATCAGCCGTCATCTTGTGCTCCCATGACGGACAGACAGGCGAACATGAGAGGACAGCCAGCTTGTTCTGTAAGACTAGGGAGAATGTTGCTGTCTTTCCAAACATGTAAGCAACACACTTGCTTGAGCAGTTGTCTTTCCTCTTTCTCTCTTAAAAACCTAGAAATGAGTAGATTTCCTACCCACCCAAAGGGCCTCATAGCCAAGGAGAAAATGCACACTGAGAGCAGAAACCTCTGCTCAGCTGCTTTCCCTTTTTATTCTCAAGCCCGTGGTCCCAGGGGTCCAAACCACAAGATATAGAGGAAATCCTTTCCGTTTGCAAGTCAGTCTTCCCAACAATTGACTAAGGGATTGAAAGAGGTGGCCTCCATAAAGGAGACTTCAGTTCTACATCTTACAGCTATAAGGACCACTGGCTGTGAGCTTCACTGCAATAAAACCCAGGGGCTAGGCCTCCAGATTCCACAGAATAGAGCTCTGGCCATCAGCTCCACCCTCTTCCTGGTAGGCAGCTAGGACTGTTCTTTAGATTTGGCTGTCCTTGGGAGGAAGCTGGTCCAGACATCCTGGGTTACAGGAGCTGGAATAGGTGCCTGCGGTGATGTGTGCACCCCACCCTGAAAAGCCTGCCTCCTCGGTTGGTTCTTGATCCAACTGAGCCAATGCCAAGAAAGGAACTCAGTTGTGAGAGACATTGGTGTATTTTAAATCATTTTTAAGCATTAAGAACTTAGATTTAGTCAGCTTGGTCTGGAGAGTGAGTTCTAGGACAGCCAGAGCTACACAGAGATAAACCATGTCTCCAAAAAAGCCTAAATAAATAAATAATACAAATTTAGATTTGTTACATATAAAAAAATTCACAGATGAGCTCAGTTTCACATCTTTATTGATTGGGTTATCTCAGCAATAGCCACCACGCATATCATTTAAAAGATGTTTTGATAGCCATCTTTGCTAAATACCAGACAGGCTTACTTCCAAGGGATCATCAGCTACCCCTGCGAGGAAAGCTTTTGCAGTTTCACCGGTGCTGCCATAGCTGGAACTGAACTGGAGTCCTGATGGAACCAAATTCTGTAAGAAATTCTGAGTGTAGTTTAAAGAGCTCTTGTCTGACTTTTCTCTAATCCTTTGGACAGCACTAGGAAGATACTTCTGTTTTAAGGAAAATGTGGAGTTGCTAAGACACCAGTAGCATCCCCCAGGGCAGAGTGCAGTTTCAGACTCTGGGAGTTAATGATCTAGGAGGTTTACCTGACTGTGGCAACAGGTCCCCAGTGTGTCTGAGACTCCTGACTAAATCTATCCTAAGGGTCTCCAAGACCCAAATCACTCATAATGTTGGGGAGATAACTTTAGTCTCTTTTTTCTATCAAGAGTAGGAAATGCTATTTTTCGCCTGGGAAGACAAGGAACGTCACTGTTCTGACAGTGGGATGCAGGCTCCTGTGTAGAACACATCTGTTTAGTTTCTAATAAGGTTGATATTAGAAGATCCAGATCCAGGGGTCTAGATAATTTTTAAGAAGTTTTTTGTTTGTTTGTTTGTTTGTTTGTTTGTTTTTGTTTTTCGAGACAGGGTTTCTTTGTGTAGTCCTGGCTGTCCTGGAACTCACTCTGTAGACCAGGCTGGCCTCAAACTCAGAAATCTGCCTGCCTCTGCCTCCCAAGTACTGGGATTAAAGGCATGCGCCACCACTGCCTGGCTTTTAAGAAGTTTTTAAAGGAAGAAGTGGGGCTAGGAAGATGGCTCAGTGAGTAAAGGACTTGCCATGCAATCTCGGAGACCTAAGTTCAAATTCCAAGGACCCACATAAAGCCAGATGTTTTGGCGCACATCTGTAATCTCAGAGCTTCCATGATAAGATGGGAGGTGGCAGTAGACAAATCCCTGGAACTTCACAGACCAGATAGCCTGGCGTGCCATATAATGCTGAACAGCAGGCAGTCTCAAAGAAGGTAGAGTAAAGACTCTCAATTGTGCCCTCTGACCTCTGTCTGTGGGCTATGGCATGAGTACACCAGAACACACACATGCAAACACATACAGAGAATTAGAAAATTAAAAGAGTGCAAAGTTGTCCTTAGACCAAGGAAAAAAAAAAAACAAACAAACATTGGGAAGCCCCTCTCTGATTATCCCATCTCCAAACCTGCTTCTGCCTGCCCCACTCCCTCCTATTCACTGTCCAGCCTTGAAAACGCCAAATCCTTTGGGCTCCTCTGCTAACAGACTTCCTGAGGACTACTCTCCTAGACCCTGGCTTGTACGACTTCTCCAGTTCCCTTAGTGACCATGCCTGTATCCTGGATGGCCAGTACCTTTGCTTGGGCTGGGATAACCGAATTCTTTCTTCCTGAAACATACCCAGAAGGACAAACTGATGTCCCTGGAGCAGTGTGTCATGAAGAGTTGTGGAACATGGTAGAGTCTGGTGACAGACTCTGTCCCAACAGTCTCTGAGGTGGGCGTCTTAGCCTCTCATTAGTTCTCTGTGATGCTTAAAATGGTTGGTTTGTATCCAGTCATCAGTTAAGAGTGCTTGGATTTTGGTTTTTGTTGTTGCTGTTTGTTTGTTGGTTGGTTGGTTGGTTTTTGTTTTTTAAACCACTTAGCAAGTAGGAAAAAACAAACAAACAAACCTTGGATTCCCCGCTTTACCTGCTCATTATAATCTACTGACTTACCTTACCAATCTTGTTGACTGGTCAAGTTGCCTGCTCCTGCCCGAAGCTGCTGTGAGTTGTCATCACTGGTTATAACCAGCTGGCCACACATCCCACACTGGCCTCAACAGCCACATCTATGCTGTGGTAGTAGGTGGTTTCTTCTTCCTCGTCCTGGCCTACCACAAACCTATTGAAAGGGAGCCTCCAGCCTCCAATTTCCTGGGTGAGATAGGATCCAGGAGGGCCAGGACCTGAAGGATCTAGATGTTCTTCTGTCTCAAAAGTCTCACTGAGAGGTACATATAGCCCAAGGGACAGCCACAGACTTCTCCCTAGAAATAAGCAGTCACCTGTGCAGCTAAAGGGAATTCAATTAAAACAAAATTAGCAGCTGGATTACAACAGCTCATAAATGTAATATCAGAATGGGAGAGGGTGCCAGGCAGTGGTGGGGCACACCTTTAATCCCAGCACATGGGAGGCAGAGGCAGGCAGATTTCTGAGTTCGAGGCCAGCCTGGTCTACAGAGTGAGTTCCAGGACAGCCAGGGCTATACAGATAAGCCCTGTCTCGAAAAACAAACAAGCAGAACAAAGCAAAACAAAACAGAATGGGGGAGGGCAGAGGCAGGAAGATTGTCCTAAGTTTGAGGCCTGTCTGGCCTGCATGGTGAATCCCAAGCCATCTTGGGCTACAGGGTGAGATCCAGTATATTTATAGAAAGGTAGAAAGATAGATAGACAGACAGACAGACAGACAGACATACAGATAGGTAGGTAGATAGATAGATAGATAGATAGATAGATAGATAGATAGGTAGGTAGATAGATAGATAGATAGATAGATAGATAGATAGATAGACAGACAGACAAATAGACAGCACTCACTTGGATGCGACAGGAAGGACATGTGACTTCTGTGCCCATCCCTCAGTATTCCCTCCCTGACACTTTCTATCAGGGAAGCACAGCACGGTGGTTTCAGAGACCCTCACCTGTTGACAACTCTCTGCTTCCAGAAGATCCCCCAGCACACTGCTATGCTCCCTGTTCCTTGATCCACTCCTGCTCACCTAAGTTGATCTCTGTCGCCATTGCTTCCTCTGACATTCTGGAGCTGCCTGGCGATGTCCATACTTTCTTGGCCGCTGTAGACATTAAAGAACTTGGCTGTGATTTTTGGCATAACTTTTGTGGCTCAAAGAAAGTAAAGAGGAGCTATTCTTCAGACAGACAGTATGGTGTCCAGAGCACCCTGGTGCACGGAACATAATGGCTTATCTCACTCCCTCCTTTCTCACTGGAGCTTGGCTGTCCTGGCCTCTGTCAAAGAGTTGTCATGGCTACCTACATCCACTCTTGGGTTGTGTCACTCGGTCTTCAGCCCAGTGCCCTTCCAGCATCCCCCGGCAGACACCTGAAACACAGCATCTTTCATCAGAGGGCTCCACTAACCTCTGCTAGCTTCTACTCTGCCCACTGCTCCCCCGTTAGACACAAGTACGAATGGAGAAAATACCTAGATGCCGAGTCTGCACCTCCTCGCCTGAGGACGCCATTCTTCTCTCTTGGGCTAAAGAACAAGCTCTAGGTTGAAACATCAATTGGTACAGGGTTTTATAGTTCTCCGGGAGTCGACCACTGATGGAGCAACACTAAGCTACAAAACAGGAGCCGTGGACTCTTATGACACAAGACAGGATGGAAAAATTAAACTGAATTGACCAAGACCTGTTCATTAATATACACATCATATATTTGTGAAGTCAGTCCTACTATTAAATTACAATTCTGCGAATAATTAAAATTTAAAAAGTTTATCATAACAAAAAAGGACTGGGCAGGCAGGGGTCTCATTTTAGGTTGATTTTAAGGTACACATGCTAGGAGATACCCTCTCCCCATTCCAGTCTCCTCTACACGAACAGGAAGAAAGCCAGGGTTCAGTTGACCATTTCTGACAGAGGGTTAACCACATAGACAGTCTCCAGATCCCCAGAACCCCAGAAAACAGGCATGTTGTTTTTTGCAAGTTATCTTAATGTGTGTCATTAAATATTAAAATCAGAGTTTTCACTACAAGAGAAGTAAAATACTGAACAGGTGAGGGAGAGGTGACACGCCTATGGCAACTCAGAAGATGCAGTTCCAAGGGAGCCGCCAAGCCATGGCACCACAGTTGGCCACCACTGTATAATGGGGTTGAAAGGGCTGCCTGAGCAAGGGGCAGGGCATCCTGTTAGGTGTGGAAACGAGTAACAACAACCCAAGGCTTAGTCCTGGTTGGATAAGGATAAATGACATTAAAATTCAGAAATTGGTTTTAAATGGATTGTTAATTGCTGTTGGGTTTTAAATATTTGAGTATATTAATTTCTCCTTCACCCCCTGAATTATATTTCAGCAGCATTCCCCTGTTATTAGGTTATTAAATCAGACATATCAAAAAGGAAGCGTTTATTTATGTCTTCAGAGACATGTACATCTAATTAAGACAGTGTTACTCTGCATATTTTACAGTAGACTGCCTGTGACTGCTGTCCAGTCATCTCTGAAAGCTTCCACGAGCATTTGGAAGAGTGGATTTGGGCCAGATGGGTGGGCCCTCTGTATCTGAGCACTGACTCCTAAAAACCTTCACCCTAAAGGAAGCAGCTGTTCCCAGGTGCTGCCAAGAGCCTTGAAAGTCAGAGAATTCAAAATGGCGACCCCTGGGAGACAGGGATTTGGGAACTGGCTGAATTGCCACAGTGCTTCCGTATGAATGAAATTATAATCTAGCCACCAATTAAAAATCACTTCATACCTCAGCTAGTGAAGCTACTAGTGAGTATTGGGCACTTGAATTAACCTAGGACCACACAGGTGGCAGGGACCATCAGGAACAATCCTGTTTTGGAGCAACTGTACCACCCCACACAGACTGCCTCTCTACCCTGGAGTCCAACAGTGGACCACCATCTAACTTCCTTATATGGCCTTTACAGGACCAGGGGTACATGACATCATCGATCATTGGTCTGGAAATTCTATTTGGCTGAGGGATGTTTCCTCCTGGATGAGCTTTTGTCACCAGTGAATCCCCTCTTCTGAGGGATGATTGAATTTTCCATGTGAAGTCATTTTCAATGGGTAGGGGTGGTTGATCAGTTGGTATTCCCATTGTTTATGATCAGAGGCTTCCTTAGGCCAAAAGTCTCCATCCTTTCTTCTTTAGCGTGATGGGGAAGTTAACAGAGAAAGTGTGAGCTTGGGTCATTTTGGGTTTGAGCTCTCTCTCTCTCTCTCCCTCTCTCTCTCTCTCTCTTTCTCCTTTTCTCCTTCCCCTGCTCCCTCCCTCCTTCCCTCTCTCCCTCTCTCTCTTTCTCTCTCTCTCTCTTTCCTTCCTGTCCCCCCACCCCCATCTTTTTCCAGAGCAAGATTTCTCAGCCTGACTGTCCTGGAACTCCATTTATTGACCCAGTTGGCCTCAAACTCACAGAGATCTACCAGCTTCTGCCCCCTCCCCACCGAGTGCTGGGATTAAATCCATGTGCCACCATGCCTGGCCAAGGCAGCTAATCTCAGAATGTTTTGTTTTTACATACAAACCATAGTCTTAACCGTTTCTCAAGTATGTCATACACATTCAGGCCACGCTGTCTGAGATGACAGCCTCAAGTCACATTCAGCTGCTTTCATGGGTAAACATTAAATGAAATCTAAAACGTGGTTCCTCGGCCGCCTGACCACATTTTGAGTACTCGATACCCACATGTGGCTCATGGCTGCTGACAGGACAACACATGCCAGAAATGTTCCCCACGGGGCTGGAGAGGTGGCTTGGTGGTTAAGATCACATATTGATTTTCCAGAGGACCCAAGTTCAATTCCCAATACCCACATCTGGCAGCTCACATCAGATGGCTCACAACTGCTTGACCTCCTGCTCCAGGGGATCCAGTGCCTCTGGCCTCTGTGAACACCCTCACATACGTGGCATACAAACACATACATACACATGATTTAATATAATTAAGTTTTTTTTCCATGCCTCAGAGAACTATGCGGAACATAACTATAAGGAGATAGGGTCTGCCAGAAAGCAGGTGCTGGCTCTCACGAACCAGATGGTTTTTGTTTGTTTGTTTTTTGTTTTTTTGTTTTTGGGTTTTTTTTATTTTGTTTTGTTTTTGTTTTTTCGAGACAGGGTTTCTCTGTGTAGCCCTGGCTGTCCTGGAACTCACTCTGTAGACCAGGCTGGCCTCGAACCCAGAAATCCGCCTGTCTCTGCCTCCCAAGTGCTGGGATGAAAGGCGTGCGCCACCATAGCCCCATAGCCCGGCATGAACCAGATGTTTAGTGGGAACTGATTATGTATAAACCCTGTTCCAAGCAGAGAGGTTATTCACAATGGCACACACCTATCATCCTAGATGGAGGCAGGAGGATTGAGTTCGAGGCCAGCCTGGCTACATAGCAAGGTTGTATGGGTCCCAAGCAAAGCACAAAGTCTTACCTTTAAGGAAGAGTTGACGTTAAAGTGGCCATGTTTTTAATGTTCCCAATGAGTTACGGGAATGCAGAGCAGTGCCCAGCAATATTAGTATAGAGCCAGCGATACAGTTTTGAGTCTGAGCTGAGTGACATATGCAGATCTACCTCTTCTTTCCAGGGCTCACTTCCCTCTTCTGTAAGATAGTGTCTGTGTATTTTCCATGACTACAATGGTGTGCCCAATAGTGATTTAAGAAAATAAAAAACAAAGAAAAGGTTTACTTAGTTCACATTCTAGAAGTTATATATTTGTACAGTACAGCACCCTCTCTGCCTGTCTCTGTTGATGGTGTCATGGAAGATGGCATCATAGCAAGGGCATTTGTAAGAATAAGAGATCGCATGTTGTGACAGGCCGGGTGCTCTGTTTACAACAACCCTCTCAAGCACTGACTTGGAGTTCCACACAACTCTGTAAGTCCTTTCAAGGGCAGCACCCCCAGATGGTGTGACCATTTTCACCTCTTTAAAGTCCTTCTGTCACCCAGGGGACCCCCAATATACAAACCCTCAGGGGACATGGGCAAGGTATTGCTAAAGAACAAGATAGCAGTTCACAGAATTGCTGCAAAGGTAAGAGAGGAAATGGATGTCAAGATATGTGATGGCTAGTCCCAGTTGTCACTTAACTCTATCTGGGATGAATACAATCCAGAAATGGAGGCACACCTATGGCCCAGATCTTGAGGCTGGAAGACATAGGCTTTTGATTTGGATTTTTAAGCACAGTGGGCATAAAAAGCTTAGGCCCAGGCAAGATGGTACACACCAGGAGACAGAGGCAAGCAGGTCTCTGAGTTCAAGGCCAACCTGGGACAGAGCAAGTTCCAAGTAAAGGAAAGCTTAAATCCAGGTTTGATGATACATGCCTTTAATCTGGGCCATACCTTCAGCTGGAGGCCTACACAAGGACAATGGAAGAAGGAAGGATTCATTCTTCTTCGCCTACTTGCGCTAACTTGCCAGCACATCTGTTGGAGCCTACTTCTTCAGGATTCCAGCTTATAAAAAAGGCCAGCTGAAACAACTAGCCTCGTGGGGCTGAGCAACTACTAGATTCTTAGACTTCCCCTTCGCAGCTGCCTATCGTTGGTTAACTGGACTGCAGACTGTTAAGTCATTCCAGTAAGTTCCCTTAACTATAGAGACATTCCATGAGTTCTGTGACTCTAGAGAACCCTCACTAATACAAGGTGTAACCATTGCCCGGTACTGTAGGTGTTCAATATACAACTGCTCTCCTGTTCAGATAAAAATCAGTTCTCCTAATTGCTGCTCTGTTTATAGAGTTAGAGATTTCTCCCCACTGTTCAGGATTTATCGGTATGGCATGAAGACACATTTGGGATGTCCCTAAAAGTGAGATAAAACGATACTGAGGTAACACGTAAGGTGCCATAGGGGTGGCTTTATAATTCACATATAGGATTTAGTTGCTCCAATACTAATCTTAGCATTTCTTGATATTGGTCCTTGTGATTATAGAATCTTGTAGCTAGAAGACGGATCAGGGAGAATACACAGTTCTGTGGGGAAAGTTCTCAGGAAACAAGGCAAAATGTAAGTCAGGGAGAGGGAGTGACTTCCCCAAAGTAGCAGAGGGAGTCAGTGGCAGAGAAAGGAACAGGGTGTGGGCCTCTGGTCACCAGACACACTGCTGCTAGTGCTTCGCTATTTCCAAATGACAGCCCTTCTAGCCAGAAGACAATTACTCTGAGCTCTTAGCCACAGCTGGGATAGTAAGCCTTCCTCCCACAGTGGACGCCAGAGTGAGCCCACACTGGGAAGAAGAAGACATTCAGCCCCAGAAACACACTGGACCCAGCCATGTTGATGCCTCTGGGGATCACTGGACCATTTTCCAGACCTCATTTCAGTGGCTGTTGTTTGTCTTCTCAATCTCTTCTTATCCCACAGTTTCCTCCTCGAGCCAAGAAACACAGGCAGGGGGATCTCTGTGAGTGTGAGCCAGCTGCTAGATTAGCAAGTTTCAGGCTAGCCAGTGCTGCATAGTAAGACCATATCCAGAGTGAGAAAGAGAAAGAGAGGTGGTAGGGAGGAGGAAGGAGAGGAGTGGGGGAGGAAGGAGGAAGGAGAGGGAGGGAGGGAGGGAGGGAGGGAGGGAGGGAGAGGGAGAGAGAGGGAGAGAGAGAGAGAGAGAGAGAGAGAGAGAGAGAGAGATATTGAATGATTAAATCTTTGGATACAAAGCAGGGAACACAATCCTGAAGCATTCTTGAGTTTTCTTTCTAAAAAATAAAAGGCTTTTACGAAAGTGAGCAATTTTTACTCACTGGCCAATGAACTGAATAAAGCAAGCAAGCTTTTTATTAAAATATTTTAAATTTCCTTGCTCTCTAAAAATCTTAAATGTTTTAGATTTCCATTAGAAAACATAAAGAAGAAAATCACAATCAATTCTGGATGAATGTTGGGCCACCTGGATGTCATCCATGTCCTGTCACCAAAGTGAGTCTCTATCTAGCTACCAGGATGAGGCCAGTGAGGCCCCCGGGCTCTTCCTGCTTTTCTCTCTTTCCCTCTGGCAGTGGGTGGAGAAGACAGGACAGAACAGAGGCAGACATTTTCCTGAACTTGCTGCATCCCAAATCCATATACTAGAGGAGGAGTAATCACCAACGGTCACTAACAGATTAAAGTTACAATGAACAAACCGGAGACAACTGGATGTGTTCAATTTTTTTTTTGTCTGAAAATTTTTCCAAGAATTGAACAGTTTGATCTTTAGCAGGTGCCAGTGTGCCTTCGCCTGTGTGTGTGCCAAGTTTATAGTTACAGATCTGTATCATCGTGGAAGTGGGCTTTGAAATGCCTTCGTTTTCAGGGAGTTTAAAGTTTTAAAGTGTTTCCTTCT
>NW_021604663.1:1096922-1100705 GCF_004785775.1 Grammomys surdaster | reverse complement strand
CCCCCCTCTGTGTACGTTTGCATAAATGTATGTGTACACATGTGTCACAATTTGAATGCAGAGGTCTTTGTAGATGCTATGGATTTGGTTCTTCCTTCTACCACGTGGGAATTATATTAAAGGGTTACAGCATTTGGAAGGTTGAGGCCATCTTAGCAGCCCATGGTGGGGTTTTATATCGATCACACCTCTAACAGAGAGTCCAGCCCTTCTGCCGGGCTTTGATGGAAATAATTGCCGAGAGCTCAGATTTCCTTTGTAGTCTTACAGCTCTTGGCGGGTGTGTGTGTGTGTGTGGGGGGGGGACCATCCCAAGAGGAAGACGAGGGAAAAGAAGGAAGTAGGGAGTCATAGAGGTAAGGGTTTATTTTTCTTTGGATAAAGGTAATATTCATCCGTCTGGAATTAGCTCCACAGCTAGCAGGGCTTGTTGTGAGTTAGAATAACTGGAGATTTCCTTAAGTGATGAGTTTTAAATGTTTTAAAAGTAGAGTCAACTTTGGGGACTATCTGGGAGCATGTGCAGTGTTCTAACACATAAGTTTGCAAGCTCAGGGCTGCTGCGGGAAAGGCCTTTGCCTTGGGGAGTACAGCTCCGCTGCGGCCCGGCAGTGAAGACTCCGAGATGACCTTCAACTATGGCACGGATTCCCTGTCCTCATCTTGGCCATTCCTGTAGCTCAGTGCCTCGTTCTGGCACTGTACCCCAGCTCCTCATTTTCCAGATTACTTTAATTTATGACCGGTGTGGATGCACTCAGTGGCCGTGACCTTGGCCCTCACCCCAGGATATTATTTTCAACGTTTATCCGGTAGCTCTCCGGCTGTAACCTTGGGCGAGAGGTGCTCTCTCACATCGCAGCCACACACCCCAGGTCCAGAGAGACAAAGGCCAAGGCACATGTATTCCAGGTTCCCTGTTACTCGGTTCCCCATCAGGCTCTGAACAAAATGGGGGCAGAAAACCAGTGTCCAGGTCTGCCATGAGCCCCAGTTTTACGGTAAAATGTCAGATGGAAGCGGTCAGGGTCACCTTTCCTGCAAAGAAATGTGGCAACCTCTCAGGTCTTAATCCTTTGGAGAGACAAAATGTTTACAGGAAACAAACTGTGAAGAGAAGAAGCAAGCTATGCCCAGATGTATCAGTGAGCGGGTCAGAGAGCCCCACATTCATACATTGAGGAACTCCTGAGAGAGAGAGGTCCTAGCCACACACACCCTCAGGCAATGGACCTCAGCTGTGGGCCTCGGGCCATCTTTATGGACTTGAGGTACCCAGAGGAGTTGGGAGAGGCAGTTGGAGACACATTCTCTCTGTAGAGCGGCTATCCACAGGAACCCACTAGAACAGCTGGAGACACCATTATGAGTTGAAATCACTGGGGATCCAGGAAGTGTACCTCTTTTCAGGGAGTGGGGAGGCTTTGTTTGAGACAGGGTTTTTCTGTGTAGCCTTGGCTGTCTTGGAACTTGCTCTTCCGACCGGGCTGGCTTTGAACACCCAGAGATCTGCCTGCCTCAGCCTCCTGAGTGCTGGAATGAAAGGTGTGCACCAAGGGCACCTAGTGTGTGGCCCTACAACTCCATGCAGACAGGAACACCACCCACAATGGAGAACGGTTACAGGAGAACCGTCTAAGAATGAGATGCTCTGAAAAGGACCATGCTCTTCTGCTGTGGCTTCAACAAGCAGTACTGTGAAACACAGCTACAAGACTTGGTACAAGCACCTCATAAGCTATGTTCTTCTGATTGAAAAAGTGTCAGGGCTCACCCCAGATGAATCTCCCGTGTGATTCAACATGCAGTAAATACAGTGTAAGCTATGGGGAAAATCTATGAAATGGCGCTACTTCTTAACAAACTAGAGGCAGTGGTGTCAGTGTCTGCTTCTGCATGCCTCTGAGAGTTTCGCCTGCAATAGTTTGTGGTGTAAGCACTTCACGTGCCAGCTTCCCTCAGTTTCCCTTCTGCTGGTAGGAATACTTCAAGTGTATTTGGTGACTTACTACCCCTGGGTACCAAGACCATACAGGGCAAGGGAGGGGGAGGGGCTCCAGGTGGTTCACTCTATGGTCCTTTGCCTGCTGGGACTCTCTTTTCTTCAGAGGTACTTTCTTCATTGGTTCTAACTGAAGCTACTAATGCTTTTTCCCAAGACTTTTTAAGTTGCTTTGCCTCATGCTGGGGGATAGAAATGGGGGTGGGGGTGGGGGTAGGGGGGATAGAGTATAGGATTTTGTTTATTTGATTTCTAGTAGTTGTAGGATTCCAGCAGCCTCATGTAATGGCAAGTTTGATTGAGAGAACAAAAAAATGACATATAGGAAGAAGAGAGAAGTGTTTTGTTTTGATTTTTTTAAAATGTTTATTTATTTACTTATTTACCATATTTAGGAAGCATGCATGTGCTAGTCAGGGAACAAACTGTGAGAACTAGTTCCTGCCTTTCACCATGTTGGTCCTAGGGATTGAACTTGGGCCTTCGGGCTAGGCTGCAAGCACCCTTACTCTCTGAGCTGTCTGGTGGGACCCTGTAGGGGTTTTTACAGCTTAGCAGCTTCTTTGCTTTATCCGGGATTACAAGAAATATATATATATAATATATATATATATATTATATATGTATATAATATATATATATTAACTTTTTCTTAAATTATTTCTAGCTGA
This sequence comes from Grammomys surdaster, assembly GCF_004785775.1. Classification (NCBI taxonomy): domain Eukaryota; kingdom Metazoa; phylum Chordata; class Mammalia; order Rodentia; family Muridae; genus Grammomys; species Grammomys surdaster. Next base: position 1,098,032 of record NW_021604663.1, on the reverse strand, counting down.
GCTCATGTTACTTAATATAAATAAATAAATAAATACATAGTAACTAAACTATCTATGCTCCAGGTTAGGCTGCAGTGATTGCTTTTGTCCCTGAACCTGGCTTTCCTTAATCCCACTTTCACATATAAAGAGGCAGGGTCTCACTGGAGTTAAATGAAGTGTCTTGACTCTCACACTGTGTTCGTGGTATAATCATGGTATCCACTGGGACCCTCTCTAGGTAATTAGCACACTGTCTCCTTTGGTTTTTGTAGCAAAGCTCTTGAACCAGTCTAAATAAACATGGATAGCTCTGCATTTAGACAGGGAAACTGAGGCTGGAAGAATTAGGTGTCCGCCTGCTGTCAGTCAACACAGGAAGGAACAGGACTCGAACTCTTGCCTTGTGGTGTGGCACATGCTGTTCTCCATCACCATGCTGTACTCCTGTGCAACCATGGAGAAGAGCACCAAGAGGTGTGTATTGATTTAAAAGGAGGAATCACGATCAGCACAGTAGCCACCTTGTGCGGGATTGTGCTTTGACATTCTTGGAAGTTACTGCATACCATCTCTTTTCTATCGTGTCAAAATCCTATTTTCAGAGTCACCTGATTCTTCTGCAGCACTAACTGGGATAAAATATTTCCCATTATCTCGAAGCTTGATAAAATATAAATAGCTTGTACTTTGTCTCTCATGGTTTTTAATTCCTAATAAAATGTGCGGTGGGGGGAGGGGGCAGGGGCGGGGGCGGGGCGGGGAGAAGAAAGGTGGCTCGAAAGAGAAAAGCAGAAGATAACTGATTCAGAGACTCACTTCAGGAGGCTCCAAAATTAGATCCCGTAATTAGTTCACAGTTTAGAAGCCTTTGGCGGAATTACAGTTATGCAAACACATTCCATTCATAGTTTAGGAAGACTCGTTTTATAGGTGAATTTTGCTTAAAATTGAGGGTCATGAAACTCTGATTCCACATTTTTCTTCCTTTTAAGAGTTAGTTTTAACAATCCAGACAAACCATGTTATTATTGTTACTGGAAAAATTAGTGAAAGAAAGAAAGAAAGAAACAAACCCTCAAACCAACCAACCAACCAACCAACCAACCAACCAACCAACCAACCAACCAA
>NW_021604663.1:1078226-1096912 GCF_004785775.1 Grammomys surdaster | reverse complement strand
CAACCAACCAACCAACCAACCAACCAACCAACCAACCAACCAACCAAAACTAGCTGAGAGAAAGCTCAACAAAGTTACATTGTAACAACTCTTTAAGAGAGCATGGACACTCCATCGAGGCCACGGTGGGTGTGGGGTAGAGGGTCCCATATTTGATCTGCCCCGTTTCCGTCTTTGTGTAATGCTGCACAGGAGTGACACTGGTGAAAGTCTAGATGGGGACGGCTGGTTTTCTTTTGTTTTTATTTTTGTTTTTGTTTTTTCGAGACAGGGTTTCTCTGTGTAGCCCTGGCTGTCCTGGAACTCACTCTGTAGACCAGGCTGGCGTCGAACTCAGAAATCCACCTGCCTCTGCCTCCCAAGTACTGGGATTAAAGGCGTGCGCCACCACCGCCCGGCGCAGGACGGCTGGTTTTCAAGCTGAATTTTTGTTTTCGTCTGAGAAAGTCCAACATATAATGAAGTAAAAGAAACATGGACTGGGCCAGGTTTTAGAGTTCAAGAAAGTTCTCTGTGAGGTGAATCTTCCCCCACCTCCTACTCCCCCCCTCCAACCCTCACCCCCACCGCCACCCCCTCCCCTTAGCCACAACTAGCTAAGCTGAGAGCTATAGGCCTTCTTCTCCCATGAAGCCACAGGGCTTCTACCAGGAAGTATTTAGAAAACAGTGTTAGATGCCTTTAGCCACATGCTTGACTATTGGTAAGGAAGAAAAAGAGAGGACTTAAACCATTATGCAATGGGAACTCTTTATACTGTAAAAGTTCATGTTTAAGATTCAAATTCTGCAGACAACTTGAAGATTAATTAAAAGATATGAATAAACCATGCAATTAGCTGCAATTGACTGACTCATCATGCAGTTGACTGACTCATCAAAAAATTTAAAAAGATATTAGTTGGGCATGGCGTTGTAGGCCTATGTAGTGATTGGGAGGTAAAGAAACAGAAGGAACAAGAGTTCAAGACCAGGCTCAGCTAACAGAGAGCTCTGAGCCAGCCTGAGTTATAAGAGAACTTGTCTTAAAAAAAAAAATAAAAAAAGCAAGCAGGCAAACAAACAACAAAATAAAAAGGAAATGGTTATTTGTTCCCACACACCAAATGCACTGGCTGTCTGAATGGACAAAAAAGGAAAAAGTGATTATATCATCCTGGGTGTAACTTCTTGGAGAGTTTCTCCCCCTACCTACGAAGCGACTCCTTTGAACAAGTTTGTACATGTGTGAAACATCAGAGAACAGAGGAAGACAGGTCAGGGTGGTTTGGAACGGGGCAGTTAGCCAGCAAACTCGAATTCAGTGTGGATTAGGCTCAGCTAGGAAATGCTTCCAGTCTTCAGCAGCAGTTTTAGGCTGGAAAGTGTGTGGTAGCCACTCCAGATTCCTTGGGAGCCGGCTGGGTGCTGGGCTGTTGGTCCCGTTGGAGGAAGTCGTACAAAGCGTTCTCTTAAGCTTTGAAATGATCTGGCAGGACATCTCCAGGATCAAATGTTTCTAAACGTTTGAGGAGTAAAAATCATGCCTTAAGAGAGGAGTTTTGAAGCCTCCATGAAGAGTGTGTGTGTGTGTGGGGGGTGTGTGTGTGTGTGTGTGGAAGGGCCTCCATGAGGAGACAGTATTTGAGGGTATGGAAGCCTCCATGAGGAGAGAGTGTGGGGGTGTGCTCTTTAACACTGCCATTCCAAGTTAAACAGCCCATTTGTTCTTGTTTAAATATAAACTGGAGAGCATGTTCTGGTTTGAGACAGGTCGTGTCTGATGATGCCTTTCTCTTTTTGAGACACTCTATGGTGAAGCAGTTGCAGCAGACACACTTTGAGGAACATGCCCAGTTCAGAGAAAGGCACAGCTAACTAAAACAGGACTTTCTGCATATTTGATTGCACCATATAAAGCAAATGGGAGATTGCTTGAATAATATTTTTGGAAATATATATTTGAATTTATTCATAACTTTGGAGCAAGGTTACTTCCCTAAAATTTTTCAGGATTTGGCTGAACAGAGCTCAGGGATAGTGAGCTTGCTTACAGTGTGCCAGCCGTAGGATCTATGCCCACTATCAAAAGACAACCTACCCTCACAGGGATCCCAAAGACAACCAACCCTCATGGGGATCCCAAAGACAACCAACCCTCATGGGGATCCCAAAGACAGAGATAGACTTTTCTTTCAAGCTAACTTTATTATCAATTTCTTCTAACAGAATTAATGTTTATTACAGAAATGACAGATAAGCCAAACACAATGAGGTAAATAAATGCTTAAAAATACTTAATGATACTTAAGTAATATACTTGAATGGGATAATAAAATCTAAATCCTCTCCCTTTAACTTATTCCATGTAGAATAAAATTATTGCCTGTGTTCATTCATGACACTTTATACAAAATTCTTAGAAGTGAGATTATAGCCCAAAGGCATACAGAATCCTGTATGTTGGCATTCATCATCAAATTGCCTGCCGAAATCTTTCAGTTCAAAAAGCCTTATATTGTTCATAAGAATCTCCCTACCCCCTTCTTCCTCACGTGAACAATGTGATTAAAATAAGCATTGAGATTTTATAGGTAGCAACAGTTTCTGTGATTGTTTAATTTGCCTGTTCAAACTGTACCCTCCATGTTCATCCAAAGCTCCGTCTGCCCAGTCAGATAACTTCACTCTTTGACATGCTTCCAGACCCCTAAGGATACTCGGCTTTCATGTAACCTCATTCTAGCACATTCTAGTATGTTCTACCAGAAGATAGTAGAACCAGGGCCTAACCTTTTCTCCATCTGTGAATCTTTCGCTTTAAAATATAGCCCCCTCCCCCGCCCCCCCGCAACCGCCTACTCCTGTACAGGTTATTGTAATATCTTTAAGGTGAAGTTAGTTGGTAACATTGTTCCAGAAGAATAGACACATTTCTTAAAGGCTCATAACTTATAGGAAACCAAGTCAGGGTGGCACACTCAGGATTTTAGCACTGGCAAGGCAGAGGCAGGAGGATGGTTACAAGTTCCAAGTAAGTCAAAGTTTCCTTAAGGAGAAGACAGTGTCTCAGAACAAGCAAGCAAGCAGCAAGCTCATCAAAACATCAACCAAAAAAAAAAAAAAAACCAACAAAAAAACCCTTGAGACGAATTGCATTCGGTATGCTCACTGGTTCTAAAAGCATGCTTTCAATCAACCTGAGAGCTCCGTGGAGTCCTTTGAAGGTCCCAGCAACTGGAAGGATCACAGGAGTAGAAACCACAATGATAGACAATCACAAGGTAGTCGTGCTTACAAATCCAATCCTACTTCCACACAAAATGGCAACGAAATCTACATGTACATTCTTTTGATCGAAGCTATGCAATGCTCATTTAAAACATTTACTAGATATTTCTACTAACGTCCAGTTTTCTACAAAATGCCCTTGTGCAGAAGCAGAAGAAATGCAGTCTTTCTCCTGTGGGGAAGAATCAGGGATCGAGCGGTCAGATTTGGGTGACAGGGCAGGGTGGGATACTGGAGACATGTTCTCAGTCTTCCAACATGAAGTCTTAACTCTCCTCAACTGACTTACAGGGTGTCACAGAGTTGTGCAGGGCACCTCGTGTGTTCAGAGGGAAGTTAACGGCTCAGTTTCTGTTTTGCCTCCCTTTGGCAAGAGCAAAAGTTTGGGCCATGGCCAGGATGGAGGTAGGATTTCCTAATTTTTTATTTTTATTTTTTAACATCCAAGAAAGATAGATGAGGGGAGCCGAGGTTATTTATTTCTTGCATCCAGAATGAATGTTTTAAAGTAACAAAACCTTAATCTTTTTGTATATTGAGATCTACAAAGGAAAATAAACAGCATTGTATAGGCGACTCCAACGTACTCGCCGCCTGTGAGTGACACTGAGGGAGCCCTCAGCTCCGGGTGTCTGGAGAAGGGAGTCAATAGGGGGTAGGCAGACGATTCAAAGTGCAGATGATTCTTTCTGGTGTTTGATGTTCCGGCTGTTCCGATATCCCTGGTTCATTTCCAATGTGTGAACACATCATTCTTTCTATTAAGATACCACACAGACCTACAAGTGATTTACATTTCAAGCTAGAATTAGAGACACTTTCATGCAAACATATTTAGGGAGAGTTCGCTGAGATGGAATTTAGCTTCCTAGTGAAAATAGAGCATAAAGGACCCTAACACCTTCTGCAAGAGGTCCAGACTTTAACTGAAGAAAGTGGAGCTTAAAAGAAAATGCGGGTAGGTTCTTTGTCTCCTAGGAAACTCTTCATTTCCGACTTGGGAATCGGGCGAGTTACTCCCCTGCCTCACGCACTTTCCTACCCACTCCAGAGCGCTCCAGCGGGCAAAGATGGAACTCTGTTCTTTCTTTTGTGTGGTCGGACCGTTTGTTTCTCTCCTGGCAACAGCTTCTCCTCCCTTCATCCTCCCCGCTTTCTTCCGGGCCTGGGAACGGCGAGGCCAGGAGCTGTGTGGCGGTCCCTTTGCCTGGCTTCGGGTCCCTGTGCGCAGGCACGCATTCATTAGCGCCACAAGAGCACCAGAGGCTGGGACGCCTCATAAATATTTAGAAGCTCCCACCACCTTCCTGAGAGGGGGTTGGGGGGAGAAGAGAATTTAGTGTGGAGTTGGTCAGGGTAATATGCATGTGAATCAGAAATGGGGACAAAGGATGAAAGGTGCTGGAAACTCCAACAAACCCGTGATCCCCGGGGGTCATTCTGCCTGTTCCTGCCCACACTATCCCGGGTCTGCCTTCTTCCTGCGCATGAGCGAACGGAGCCTGTTTCCAAAGACCGTTGGCAAAGGATGTGTGCTCTTTGTTCTGTCCTGCACTTTCTTAACAGATTCGCTTTGCCCTCTCCACTGCGCTGGCGGCTACCTTCTCCTTTGCCACCTACAGAAGTGAAGCATGAACGTCTAGGGATCTACAGTAATACGTAAGGCAAGAAAAGGGAACAGAATATGGTTTTGTCGGGGGAAACGTGCACAAAATCAGCCTGTGGGTCATATACAATACACCGACACTCACTACACCCCAGGCTGCAAAACCTCCATAAATGCTTTGTGGACAGAACCCAGAATCTCAAGAGAGAGCCTGCACACAAACTACCTTGACACACACCCCACCTCACACACACCCTATGAAGCTGTTAAAAACTATTTTTAAAGACTCCTCATGGAGTCGGAAGTCCTGGCTTTTATTTTGGGAGGTCTGGAGTGCACAGAGCAAGAGAGAGAGAAAAAGCTCAAGAGAGGATGCTAGCACAGTGTTCTTATTCTTCCAAAAGCAATGTCTTACTGGAAGGCTGACCAATGGTCTTAAAGCCTGGAAGGGAATTCAGGGGCAGAAAAGGATGGATTGAGTAGGCTAGTTTTCACCAGAAAGGAAGAGAATGGCAGCTTCAGAAAAAAAAAAAAAGTCTCCTCTGTGAAAAGGAGTTTCTTTAACCTGGTAGAAATTTTAAGGTAAAGCCTCTAAGTCAAAGCCTTGTAATGTCTTACAGTGGTTGAGATGAAACAAGCAGGCTATAGGTCTTACAAAGCATCCTGCTTAGTTTGGGGTACACACTATACAGCAAGGAGATCCTGCATATTTAACAATAGAAAATAACTTACATCCTACTTCACAGTTTGGAACTACCTGGGATTGCAACTATGTTGCCTTAAACGGAAGTGTACAAATATTACTAGTTAAATTCTATTCTAAGGAAACATTGGAGGGAATGTGAAAAATTTCCCAAAAACTTCCCATCTGTCCCAATTCACAACTTACTACAAGAAACCTTTAATGTGACAGAAGTTCATTGAAAATTATAGGGAAGGTGAGTGGCTGCCTTGCATGTGTTTTAGGAAGCTCTTGCTACTCTAGCACAGCAGCAAAGCTTCCCTGGAGACTATCACCCGCTGTGGCCATGCAGAAAGAAGGCCTGATACAACCCAGATCATTTAGAGAATGTTAGCAGTCTGTGAAGATGGAATTGTCAAGACAGTTCTCCCTGTGTGTGTGTGTGTGCGTGCGTGCGTGTGTTAAGGGCACTGACGCCTAAGTCAGAGGCCCCGGGGAACCAGGGCTATCTGGGCAAAGCTGGTAAACAGGTAACTTGCCCTTATAAGCTGGTGAAAACTAGCTCCAATCACCTTAAGTTAGGAGGAGGTTTATGGATTAGGAGGGTAACTGGGAAATATGAACCGACTGTAATAGGTTCAAGAGCCCCAACAAACCACAGGGGAAAGCTCTCTTCAGCTCTGCTTTGTCCTGACTTCTTTAGCAAGTCCCTCTCCCAGCTACCAGGATTCCTGAAGCATCTTTATCTTCAACCAGTAATCTCACCTAAACAAGAGATCATGTTTTCTACTGACAGTCTCAGCCACACTTGCCACTCCTTCTTCAGGTCAAGTAATAACTATACTTGAACCAGTCACTGTGACCAACATTGTGTGTCCCTCCACCCATTGTGGACTGCCTGCTCAATTTGGTGACTGTGGCAGTAGATTTCCCAGAGAGAGGATAGGGAAATACCTCTTATTACAGGAAGGTAAAAGCCGGGGAGCATACTGGACAGGTACCACCAATTACATCACTCGAACTCCACAATTCAGTACTGGCCCTTCCTCCAGCACAGGGTCTATCTGTGGCCTGCCGAGTGAATGTTGGTGCAGATACAACAAAACCTTATTTGGGCCATGGGATCATGGCAAGGGAAAACTCTGAAGAATGACCCTTGTCCACGCTTTCATCCTGGACTGGTGTCTTCCACAGGGCTACTTCCCAGCTGGCCTGAAACAGTCAGGCAATGATGGAGAACAGAAAAAAAGAACTTTTGCAGGCCAGGCTTAGAAAGGGTGCAACCAGTCATATCCTGTTGACCAGAAATCATCACATGGTCACACCTAGTCTTTGGGTACATGTGAAATGGAGGTTTTGTGGTGCAGAATAAAAGGGCCATAAAGTTTAATTAACTACCACCAATCTTTACCTCACAACTGTGGTGCAAGTGGGTTTGAAATCATGGGTGCATGTTGCAGCTCCATCCTGGCCATGACTATGTTCCTGCAGTGATGGTTCCCATAGACCAACTCAAAGTATGTACCACCTCCCATCCATGTATGCGGTGCAAGCAGCATCTCCACGGGAAGAGGGAGAAGCAGTCACAGAGAGGCCACTTACTTGCACTGGGTTGCAAAGCTAGAAACTGGTGGAGTCATGATCTCACAGAAGATGAACTGTGTGGAGCTCCTGCGGGGACACTAAGAGAAGTGGTGGTTTTGAGGGTATAGGAAGTGCCAGGCTTCCAAAGAATACTCAGCCAATGGAAGACATAGGAACGTGTGTCTCACTTCACACATGGTACCCCAGAGGAAGGCTCATCTGGAGATGCAATTTTAAAGTTGAGATGTATGTAACCACATGGGGCAGGCTCCAGAGCGCCTTTTCCCATGGCACCTGACAGCCTACGGACACAACATGGATGGACTACATTTCGGTAGTTGGTGAGGTGCCACCACGGAAGACTTGCCCTATCTCTGGAGCAGAATGTCCTTCCCTCTGTGAGAGGCAACTCCCTCTGGTCTCCTGTTTAACTCAGGTCAGCAACTTTAGAAGCTCATTTGCATAACCATTCTCTGCTCTTGTTCACTGGTGGAGTTAGCTGCTGCTGCTCAGTGTCCCCCAAAGTCCCCAAGCATAGGTCAAGCTTGGTGGTGAATAAGATGTATAGGCAGGCAGATCTCTGTGACTTTGAGGCCAGTCTGGTCTACATAGTGAATTCCAGGACAGCTAGAACTATAGAGAGAGGCCCTGTATCACAAAAACAACAACAAAAACAAAATATAGCAAACAAAAGATGTTAAGCATATTCCCACTGAGAGGCACTCCTCAGTGTTTACCATGTGGATTTTTAAAAGGTACTGATTAGCACTCATCTTTAAACACCCATGGGTCCCATTGCCTTTGGCAAGAGAAGCCAGATTAAGAGTAAGTATGTATTGTAGAATCCCCATATGTACAGCTAGGCAGGGGGCTTTTATTTTTATTTTAAGACAGAGCTGCATGCATCCCAGGCTGGTCTTGAACTCTATGTAACCAAGGGGATCTTGAACTCCCGACACTGCACTGCCTCCCCAAAGCTGGGGTTTTAGGCCTGTGCTACCAAATGCCTGGTTTGTGTGATTCTGGGCACCCACCACTTTCTCTAACACAGCGAACTGGATGTTATTGGTGCTCCCATTCTGAGACCAGGCTACCTGCAAGAGGTGATGCAAAGAAGAGTGAGTTTTAGGTCATCATGCCATTTTTTTCTAGTGGGGCCAATGTAAGTCCAATGACACTTTGTGTAAGAATAAACAGACACCCAGAGGAAAAGCACCAGGAAGATTCTTAAGTGAGGAGCCCTCAGGAGGAGTCTCTGAGGGGAAGCACCTGTGATTTAGTTACTTTGTGTGGCTGTGATAAAACATCATGACCAAAGCAACTTACAAAACAAAGAATTTATTTGGGCTTACAATTCCAGGGTCAGAGTCCATGATGGGGGAGCAACAGCAAGGCCTCAGGAACAGGAAGCTGAGGCCTTGCTCATGTTCAGGAACATCGTGAACTGACAGCAAACAGCAGAGAGAACCCAGAATGGAGTCTTTAAACTTTCAAACCCTACCTCCGGTTTGGGGATTTAGCTCAGTGGTAGAGCGCTCGCCTAGCAAGTGCAAGGCCTCAGCTCTGGGGAAAAAAAAAAAAGATCAAAGCCTACCTCCTCTTCTATCAAGGCCATGCCTCTTAGACCTCCCTGAACAGCATCATCAACTGGGGACCAAGTATTCAAATGTTTGAGCCTATGGGAGACAGCTCATTCAGATGGTCATAGCTAGTAAGAACAGTTTCCCAGGATCTCAAACAGGAGACACTTCCTGAGAGACTTGGTAGAAGATGAGAGCAGCCAAGAGAATGCCTGAGGGAGAAAGGACCCTTTGAGGGGCAGGAGGATGGATATCAGGGGTTGAGCGTAGGCTTCCCAAGAGTAGACAAAACCCAAGAACAGAGTCTGTCTGGAACCTGCACCTGTACTTAAAATTAGTAACAATATTTAAGAAAGAATGGAAGTAGTTGACCCAGGTCTCTACTGAAATGTAAATGAGGTCAGCTCTGGAAACCACTGCCTGAGAGTTCGGACCCTTCAGCCACCTTGTGAGTTTCCCCGGGCTTGGCGATTTCTAAAGCCCTGACCTTTCTGTAAGTGAAACTCCTTTGTCCTTTGGCTAATTTGTGTTTGTTTTGTAGGCAGCGGGATGAGGAGCAGTTCTGGATGAGGCTCTGCAGCCAGCCTGGGGAGAATGGTGTCGGTGGAGAACTGGGGGAGTAGGTAGAACGTCAAGTGAGATGCAGGGATGTAGGGGCTTTCTGGAGAGGGCTAGACAGGTGGCAGTTGACTGAGAGCAACCTGGACACAACAGATGGATGGTTTCCTGGGGGTCACTGAGGGTCTGTACATGCAGAGACCGGTGCTGGCATTCCTGCAGAGCCTGCATTGGCCTCCTCAGCGTAAATGCAGGTTAATTTAGAAAGAAAGGGCAGCAAGATATGCAAATGCCCTGCACAAGTTTTGGGATCACAGACACTGGAGACGCAAGGTGAATCCTTGCCAAGGAGCAGCACTGGCTCTAGAACGGTTTGGACGGTGTGGTCTTGGCACTCGGGTACTAGGTAGACAAGGCTTACACGGAGTAAGCTGTACATCTTAATTAGCAGCAAGATCCAGGGTATTTCTGTTGTTTTCCTTGTTTGGTTTTTGAGGCAGGCTTTGAACTCTGGAAGTCCCACCTCTACCTACCAGGTGCCGGATCACAGGAGTGTGCCACCATGTCTTTGACTCATGAGGGCAAAAACATGGTGACATTCTCCTTTCTTCCCAGCCCTACCCCCATCTTTTTCTCTTTTTAGTTTTTCTGAAGTTGATTAGTAATTTACTTCAATTACAATTAAGAATAAATGACAGATCCAAGGACCGTTTCATAACATTATGCAGAAGTCAGGATTTTTTTTTTCCTTCCATGATCTTGCAAATGATTTCAAACAAGCACCCAGTCTGGTAGGCCTGTGGAGCTGCCTTGACCTGTAGAGCACGGGCAAGGACTCAGGCACGTAAACATGAGGTTAGGGAGCTATACACTGAGCGAGTGGCTGAGAAGTGGTCTTGTGGTGTTTGGACCTTTGTGTGTGTGTGGAAGGGCGTGCGGGGTGGGGGGGAGATACCAGGGAGAGGGAGACTGCTTGTCATTTTACTTCCTAACAAAGGAAGTGAGCACATCACAGAGCTTAAATGGCCTGTTTCACACTAGATTTCCCCACAGCAAAATCCTGGTAAGATTATGGGTTTACTTAGTAAGGTATTTGTGTGCACTCACTTCAGACCCTCCCTCTTGGGCCTTCCTGGTTCTCAGCCTCGAGCTGTCCCCAGGGTGTCTCCCAGTGTCTGTGCCATCGTGAGGTCCCTGGTGTTGGTGCTCATCACTGTAGACTGATGCTATGGTCTACAGAGCTGCCTTGACTTGTTGTATAAGCGCTGTGTGAGAGTTACAGCAAATCATTTCTGTAGAAATGGAACTATGGAGGCAAGTTCCCTGCGAGCTCCTTATGACGTCAGGGTTGCAGTTACAACAGACTGAATCGTGTCCCAGGTGTCTATTGATAGCTTGTCCCTCCTGGTGAAGAAAACACATGATCCAAAAGCTGGTCTTGTTCAGCATCAGTGTGCCAGTGAGGTGTGTGATTCCCTGAGAAGCCAGACTCTTAAGAGATCCAAGTCTTTATTTGAAAGCTTTTTTTTTTCCTTCTTTCTCTTTTCGGGTACCTTGGCTTAATTGCACAGGCCTTCATTTTGAAACGATGCCTTGAAGACCTTGGAGGGCAAGCTTTGGTTCCAATGGTAGATCCTTTTGCAGGCCATGTCGTCTTGGAGCTGGGTAGTAGTGATGGGGACATGTGACTGAGCAATGGAAGCTGCTATGGCAGGTGCTCTTCAGAGGACATGTGAGGGACCTACAGTGACTCATACACCAGGTAAGGACATGAGTCTGCAGAAGCCACCTGTGACTATTTGTTCGTTCACACACACCCCCATCCACACTGTAAGATGTTTAAGTTCCTCAAAGCAAGAGCTATTTTCCCCCCGACTTCTGATTTAAAAAAAAAAAAAAGTCTCTGGCTCTTGCTGACCAAATGTCTGGTGAGAAGGAAGCATGGTTTTGCTGAGTGGGCAGGTAGAGCTGTGGTACTCTTCTGCCTTATGACCGTGGTACCCAGGGACAGAAATCAGCGGCTGCTTGGGTTAGCCTAAGGCAGCCCACAGTTGGCTCCAGTCTCTTCTCTACTGGGACTGGACCTAGGGTGTGCACACACTAGGGAAACACTTGACCACTGAGTTACACTCTCAGACTCTTTTAAGGATTAAGATGGGCTGGCCTCACTCTGTAGCCCAGACAGGCTTTGAACTCTTGGCCTCAGCTTCTCAAGTAGCTGGAATCACAAGCCTGGGCCATTAGGCTCAGTGGCCCTATTTTACCTTTTGACTGCCATCATCAGGACCTGGGTTCCTGCAGTGTGGTGAGTCTCAGCTCAGCCTGGAGGACCGACCACTGTAACTTGTGATTTTTTTCAAACCTTATTTTTAATGATGGTTCTTAAATGCTTTAACTTCCCTTGTAGCCCATCACCCACCAGAAGTAGTGGAAAAGAAAGGATACAGGGGTGGGGTGGGGGGGGCAGTGGAACTGTTTAGAAAGGTTCTTTGGAGCAATTCCCATCTGTGTTGTGTGGAAATTGGCAGCTCAGTTCACAGGTTAGCAGGCAGCTGCAGCTCGATCCACTCACAAATACATCGTGGATATGTCAGCAGGAGGGAGCAGCAAGAATGCCAGGAGTTGTTGGCTGTGTCTCTCTCAGCCAAGAGAAGATCAGCAAAGATTCGAGACCCATAAAGCATTGCACAGATAGGTATACCAGCAAGCTCAGCTATGTCTCTGTCATTCTCTGGAGTCCTACTTATACCCTCCCAACAACATGTGTCCTCCATGTGACCTGCCTCGGCACGTACTTGTCTCACCTCAGTACAGGTCTTGCCTTAGCACACGCATCCAATTTGCCCAAGTCTGAGGAAGCGGCAAGAAACTGCAGCATGCCACCAGAAGTTTTTTGGTGCATTTCTCTCTACGGCATCATGACAAACGCAGCTCAACTACGCAATGTAATGCAGACCAATACATGTGTGTCATTCATCCCACGTCCTTTCACATGCTCACTTTAGCAGAATGTCCTCTCTCCTGTGTCTGCTTCAGGAAAATGTTCCTTTATGAGTCTGCCTTAGCCTTTCACACCTGTATCCACATTAACCAAACATGCCTTTACGTGTCTGCCCCAGCAAAGCACCATCCAAACAACTTTCCAAAGAACCCTTAAGTTTCCACTTCAGAGGCATCTGTTCACTTGCCCCCAAAGCTTCCTAGAGGATACAATCTTCTGCTCCCCTGTAGGAACCAGCAGTGGTGGGCAGAAGCCTCTTCCTGGCTACTGCAGGTTGACTCTCCTGCAGCAGCTGAGTACAGAACCTCTGAGTATATAGTGGAGAGAGTTGAGGGGCGTGTCCAGCTTTTGAGAAGCTGCTGCTTCGGACAGCACAGCTAGCTGGGATCCAAGCTCCTTGCCACCTGGTTTCAGTCCTTTAACTTCCTATGATCAGCCCCAGGAAGTGGTTTATGCAATTGGAAGCCATAGAAAACTCCTGACCATATATTTTGAGCTGTGTAAATAAAATTTCAGTGTACTTGAGATAGTAACAAATATTCTAAAACTTATGCACGCTGACCTAGCTGAGCCTGTGCAGGTCCTTTGATCTACAAAATGATAACAGTTAGTGAAAACGTAGTGTGTGGTAGTCAGTCTTGTTAACTTGCTGGAATTTAGACTCTCCTAGGAGACAACCTCTGTGCCTGTCAGCGAAGTGATAGTTTCTGTATTGAGTTAATGGAGGTGGGGAGACCCACCAAATGTATGTGGCACCATTTCATGGGCTGGGGTTCTCAGACTGACTGAATAAAAAGAGTGCCAGCTAAGCACCCTCATTCATCCTTCTATTTCCCGACTAAGGACGCACTGTGACCAGCTGCGGCACTCTCCTGCACCGTGACTGCTTCGCAGTAGTAATGTGTACCCTCAAACTGTAAGCCCAGAGAGATCTCCCCCACCCCTTAAGTTGCTTTTGTTGTATATTTTAGACAGCAGTGGGAAAGGTAACTAACATACTGTCCCAGGCATTTTGGGAGGTCTTTTAGGGACTGTGCATTCATGTAACCCTGATGTATTTATGTTGCTACATTTACAGGTGAGGAGAAAGAGGCACAGTTGGCACACATTGGCTTGAAATTTGAACCTGGGCCGTCGTCTATTGCTTCTCTGGACCCTTGGGCTGGATGACACAGTCCCTGGCAAGAACATTTCTGGGCTTTGCCTTATGGATCAGGGCTGAAAGTCTGGCAAATGGAGATGCTGTGGGCTTGGCCGCTACTTCTCATGGTTTCAGACTTAGTGTCTGTTCCCCAACCCCCATCGGGAGGAGTGTCAGCCTGGCTGGGGCCAACACTTCATGAAGCTAGGCATGAACCCAGCTGTAGTGTTGAAACCTGGTCAGCTGAGGGAGAAGAGAGAGTCAAGTCTGGCCATTGGGCCACAGAGGTCAGGGATCCGGCACAGAGAGAGATCTGCTGTCTCTGCCTACCAGTAGCCTAGTCGTTTGGAGAGGAACTGGAGGCCGTGGCTTTTTGCTGGTGTGTCAGCTGATGACGGATACAAGGCTGTCTTCAAACCCCTTGATCCTTCTTCTCTTGCCTGATTTCACAATTGAGAAGTTTCTTTTCGCAGTTCCCACCCCAGTCTTCCTACTCCTCTGGCAACTGTATCTGGACACAGAATCCTACTACACAGGTACCGCCCCATCCCACTGTCTGCCAGTGTGAGCTTGCCATTTCTCACTGCTACTTAATTCCAAACACGCACTATAAATATAGGGCACACAAAATGCGGAACTGTTAGACAAAAAGTGTTACTCATTTTCCTAGGCTACGCTTTTTTTCCATGTAAAAGCAATGCTCCCAATGGTTTGCCAGAAAAATAGTGCAGTTAGTGCTAGTTATTTAAGTTGGTGGCCCTTAAGATCTACTCAGGTACCTGTAACATATCAGGTACCTGATGAGTGGCCTGGTCAGAATTATTAGGAAACAGTAGATCCGGGCACTATCGGTGTCCACCCTGAGGCTCAGCTGAAAGACAAGACGGCTAAGGCAGGGCTGCAGGCTGCTGAACACATGCACTTTGGTGTGTTTGACTCTAGTAATAACCTGTTCCTGCAAGTGTTAACCCTTGAGAAACAGAGGACGATGCTGAAGACTTAAGATTTTGGCATTCCATTGGAATAGGGCAAGGGCCCTTCACTGACCTTCTCTCTCAACTAGGATATGTACCCAAAGAAACTGTTCATACTTCAGACAAAGTATTATCTGCTTTCACTGTAATTTGCAAAATCTAGTAAATTCAGGTTTAATGAACACACAGACAAACTAGTTTTCCAGGCATGTAGAGGCTGACGCAGAGGTAACAGTGAGCAAGTTTTTTTTTTTTAACGGCTGCTAGGGTAAGTGTGCCTCCAGCCCTGGAAGGCAGATACTACCTAGGCTGCTGGGTGGGGTATGGGGAAAACCTGGGGGGGGGGGTGTCCAGAGGCTATACTGCATGGCTCAGCCTATGGCTAAAAACTAAGTGGTATGTAAATCATTCAAAATTTAGTAGGAGGGCTGGAGAGATGGCTCAGCGGTTAACAGCACTGACTGTTCTTCCAGAGGTCCTGAGTTCAAATCCCAGCAACCATATGGTGGCTCAAAACCATCCGTAATGAGATTGGATGACCTCTTCTGGTGTATCTGAAGACAGCTACAGTGTACTATTCATAAATAAAATAAATAAATAAATCTAAAAAAAAAAAATTTAGTAGGAGAGTTGTCTCCAAGGTCAGCTTGGGCTACACAGCTTTGGCTACAGACCCTGTCTCAAAGGCCAAGCTAAACAACACACTGGAAAGCTGATAAAGCTATACTGGTCGATAGTATCGGGGTTGTGAGTAACTGCTTTTAATCTTATATTCAAATACATAATAAAGCAGGGGCTGGGAAGATAGCTGAGAGTACTCACTGCTTTTCCAGGGGACCCGGGTTTGGTTCCCAGCACCCACATGGCAGCTTACAACCACCAAATTCACAGTAGAGAGAAAACAGCATAGGGGTACCATCACTGCCCACCAGCTTCCCTTTAACATTGAAATTAGAGGTAATTTATCTGGGGACCATGGATGTTTTCTATTAAGAGAAATCTCTTATGTTCCCAAATTCTTAAGAATCATTGAATCAGGCTGGGTATAGGACACACACTTCCCATGCCAGAAATTCCACCCTCCCCCAAGTATGTACAGGCCCTAGTTCTGATCCCCAGCCCTGAAAAATCACTGCAAATACTGAACACGAGGAACCAACTCTCAGACCTTCTATTTCCCTGTTGTGACAGCAGAGAAGCCCTTTGTACTTCCAGAAGCTGTTGTGACAAGCTTCCCAAGTGCTTCCCACTTAGAGTTCAGATTTGTCTAGGTGGTCTTAGCTTTTTCCTCTCATTGACTCAGAGACCTGTGGGAAGAGGACAACAGAACAGGAGGGAAGAAAGCTCAGCCCGACCCCACCCCCCAACTCCACTCCCAAGGTATCTCTGTGTTTTCCCTGTAGTTTCTCCAGGGAGGGTCATAATGTTCTGCTTGTTACCAAGTTATAATGCTATAAAGTTATAATGTGTTGGGTGGGAAATTTGGTTTTGAAAACTATAAAAAATATAAGGCTTCCAGCCCAGAGCACTATACATCTGAGGGAAATGAAAACAGTTAAATATTTTACAAAAAACTTTAGAATACAAAATTTGACATGTAAAGAGTTTTCGTTTTGCAGTACTGGGGATTGGACCCTGGAATTCTGGCCATGTAGGCAAGTTGCTCTGCTTCTGAGTTCTGCTCTCAGCCCAACAGCTGAAGGCTGTAAATGCATCTCTATGTCATCTGGACATAGGGCTACCCAACACAGAATAAACAATAGAAATCTGCTCTTCTCTGTGAGGACAATTCAGAGCCAGAAACTTTTGGAACTTGAAGACTTAGAGTTCCTCTAGTCCAAGCTTCAGACACAGAAAGTTACTTTCTTAGGCTTTCAACTTGTTAGGAAAGAACCCCTAAGGACTTTTATACACTCAGAGAGGGCAAGGTAGTTAATCAAGTGCCTATTCTTTGATAGTTTGTTATATGGATACAATGTATGTTGATTGTATCCTCCTCCCCCTCTATAGAGTCTCTGAACTTGTCCCCCTCTCTTTTATGCGTTGCTGGAATTTCCAACCCCAACAACCCGTATAAAAAACATGCAATCCAGTTATTATAATTATAAACTCTAAGTCTAGGTTGGGGAGATCTAACCCTATACTTACTTATTCCCCAGCTATAAGGCCCCTTGCTACTTGGAGTTTTCCCTGGCCAGATGGCTCTGCTCCATCACCACTTCTCTCTCCTCATCGTCCATCCTCCCTCCTTCCCTTCTCTCCTCTCTTCTCTCCCGGCCCTCACTTTCAAAGACCTGCAGTTCCATCTTTTCCCTCTACTGCCCAATCCCAGGCTCTACCCTTTACTGACCAGTTAAAATGGGGAGAGAGTTCACATGAGATCACCTGAGTGTGTGATCCACTGCGCGCGCGTGCATGTGTGTGTGTGTGTGTGTGTGTGTAACTAACCCCTCTTGAGGAAGCTTAATACCAGAATACAAATAGCATCAGGACAACCCACAGCATTTATGTCCTCTCTCTCTTTAAAAAAAAAATAACTTACCAAATCCAGTTAACACTGCATGTATTCTCCTGTGTTGGGACTATCAACCTCAGCAAGGCAAGCACACTTGACTGTCCCCTCCCCAGCAGCCACTAGTGGATATATTTTCTTTGTGCAACACCACACTACTACTAGATACAAGAGCTTAATACTCAAAAGATATCACATCACGGATAGGGGAAAATACTAAGGGGAAAAAAAAGACCACAGTTCCTGGGCATCCTGGTTAAACTTACTGAAGGGCCAGCACCAGGTCCAGTCACTGACTTTGACGGTCTGATGATGTGAATCCCGTTTCCCAGGTTTAGTGACTCGGGCACCGGTTATATCGCTGTCTCAGCTGTACATTGGAGGCCATCATCAGCTCTGTGCCAGTGAACTGAAGTAATCAAGGTGCCTGACTCCCCAGAGGACGCCTGCTAGTCTCACACTGACCTTCTGGAGACTCAGTTTAGAAGTTACATATGCCACAATTACCAGGGAAATACATTCCGTCCCTAAGTTGTAGTACAGACAACAGCATTTGATTAAACGTCTGGGGATGCCATAAGTAGTTATATCCTTCGCTTATAAAATTTTTACCCACATTAATTTAAAATTAACACACTGAACCAAATGGTATCTATTGAACATAGCAAAATAACCTGATCACTCACTTATTCTTAGGTGTCTAGATTCACAATAAAAAAACAAAATAAAAAAAACAAAACACAAAAAGCCATGAGATTAGCTCAATCCAGAGCAGCACTACTGAAATTAACGCTATGAGTCAGCATGGAGACTGGTCGAAACAGAGTGCATGTAACGCTCAGTGTCAGAGGCCTAGAATTAATAGTTATTTTTTACTTGAGGAGTTGTCTAAATGTGGAATGAGAAGGTCAAATTACATGGCATGAGGGCCTGCATCCTGCTCTGAGTGTTTCTACCTCTACAGTTTCATTTAGGGTCAAATGAGCAGAAACTTTACACTACTGGTTAATATTTTACTGCTGGGTAGGGGTTGAAGCTGGATGCTGGCACTACATCTGGAAGGAACACATTAGCCCTATAAAAGCAGCACAAATCACACTACGGCAGCCGAGGGAGCCAGGCTCCTCATCTTACTAGAGATATAAGCATGCTTTAGTGAAAGGAAGGCATACTACTACTACTAACTACTACTGGACTGATTGCTTGCATAAAAAACAGACAGAAGACAGTAGCGCTACACTCAAAGTGCGCGCGTGTGTGCGCACACACACACACACAGAGAGACACAGGCACAGACCAAAAAAATAAAACAACTCTCTGGGACCTAATCTTCAAACGTTGAAGTTTTACATTTGAAGACGACCAGAATCCCTCGATTATAAATGCTCTGAACAGTATCTATATGATAGACCACTTTACAGTTTAGGAGGATATTCAAAGATTTTGTGGAGTTAGTTATACAAACATACCTAGATTTCCCCTATCCCCCTCATAAAAATTTTTATAATTTAGATTATTTCTTTAACAGGATATTGGAACAAAGAACCATCAAACATTGAATGTCAAGTTTTTAGTTCTTGTAAAAACTCCATGGCAATAAAGACAGAAGTGCTTGGAATACTGTCAGTTTTTATTCTAGATGTCGAGAAATGCAGTAAGCTGGTAGAGCCAATGGAACTGAACAGAAAGCACATCTCCAATCCTAGCTAACTAGTTGAAGAATGAAGAGCCAATTTTATTGTTAATAGATGACATGAGTTTTCACTGAAGGAGCTATTA
>NW_021604663.1:1075423-1078216 GCF_004785775.1 Grammomys surdaster | reverse complement strand
TGACATGAGTTTTCACTGAAGGAGCTATTACGAGAATCTTCGTATACCGGTGTATACCTATCTTCATGTATGTTTATCCTGCTCATTTTGAAAACTGTATTAAAATGTAATAACAGAACTGAAGGATCTATAATGATTGTAGAGACTGTAAGCTTGAAGGTACACATCCCAATAAACTTTGTAGTTTACACTGCATTCATCATGTTGTGCGATCAATATATATCCAGAAGCGGAAGTGTGCAGAAGCAGGAGTGTGAGACAGAGAGCTGGATGGGTATCTGTGCAAGGTCAGTGGCCCCAGAGGCCGTATATGCACTGGCTGTCCAGCCCTGGGCTGCCTCCACTAGCCACTAAACTGTTCTTAAGCAACCAACCATCTCATCTCTCAAATATGGCTGCTCATGCCTCCCCACGTGTTGGAGGAGCACTGAAGAAAATAAACCGGGTAAGAATTTTAACCTCAGGTATGCAACTAACACATGACACTCCTCTTTGAACATGCAAGTCATGAGAGCTTACACATGTGCTCTTGTTGGGGTTAGGAATTCTAAAAGTGTTAAAGTCTTTACTCTGATGGCAAACAAACTGACCCACAGATCTGATATGGCATGTGAGAAATGTGACGGAAAGAACTAAAAATTTAACAAAAACTAGAGGTGGCATACGGGAGCTGGAGTGGGGTTTTGGGGCAGCTAGGGAAAACTTCCCAAGGAGACACCGAGCCCAGAGCCATACAGATGCCAAGCATGTGTAGAGGTCAAGGCAGATTCCAAGGAGATGAGGAGTCTATCTAGTGAGCTTGGGCCAGCAACATGCAGGGGACCACATCTCTTGGGGCCTAGCAGGTAAACTCCTCGGATATTTTTTCTTTAACCGAGGAAACAGGGAAAACTAAGCAGGGGAAGAGATCCACATGTAATTGAAAATGCACTAAATGGCGACTATTTCCAAAGGATGGGTCCACCAGGGATTAAGCCATGGTGAATGAGTATTGCCTGACAGGGTTATTTTTGGTTCAACTACATTATAAAAATTGGCTGGACTTATGGGTCAAAAACGACGGAACACTGTCATGAATTCAAAGGATTTATTGGATAGGGTCAGTAGAGTGGGGAGGGGGCACTCTGGTATAAAATACACGTGGGCTTGAACAGCAGACAGGACTCATTAGCTATAGTGCTGGGTAAGTTATTCAGTTTACCTCTTCCTCTTCAGGCGTTTCCTCTTATATAAAAACTGGGGATGCCAATATTGCCTAAGGTACAGGGCTGTTCTGACTGAGCTATAGAGGTAGAGAGTTAACACAGGGCCTTTTTAAGTGTACCAACTTACAAAGGCGACTTCTCTTGCACAAGCACAGACAATGTATAATAATTCAGTGACAAAACAGTTTTTAATATACAAGAAACAAATTTCTCATTTTTCTAGGTTCTGAAGAAACATTTAGAAAATGTAGTAACAGCTTTTTGATCAAATTATTCCAAGCTTTTACATAATTTATTGTTTAAAGAGATAACTAGGCGAATTATCTATAGTACGAAGAACTACTATAGTCATTGTTGGAAAATTCAAGTTATTTCAATTACATGTTAACTTTGTCCATCATTTGCTCTATAAAAGTAATTTAATAACAACTAGAAAACCAAAACCCAAACCAACCCAAACTGGTTGTTAAATGAAATCGCCAGAAGCTACTGGCCATGAAAGAGTAAAATTGCTTTAAATACCTCTGGTACCACACAAACTTCGAAATGCTCTTTAGAATTCGTGTAAAGCAAAGTTAAAAAAAACCAAGCAATCCAACAACCCTGCTTACGTTCACATTTAAAATACAGTGAGATGATTCACAGAAAATTATAGCGAAGGCCAACTCTCAAAATGGTTAATTTGACAATCTCGTCTACATTTTAATGGAGCACGTTGTAGAGAACTCGCAACAAAACAGGGATGATGCAGATTTAATGACTGACAGCGTCTGTAAATCACAGGACTTCACTGCTGCAATTCAGAACATTGCTTCCGAAACAAATGTAACCAGCAGAACTCCCTCACACGCCACAGAAAGCTCCTTCTCTGGCCCTCTGCCTTTCATTTAATTTTTTGTCAAGTACGTAGAAATAGGTGTTGACTACTTCGGTTTTTTGTTTTTTTGTTTTTTTTCCGAACGTGTGCTCCTCACACAGTCCCCCTTCTTCTGCGGGCAGCCGCGCCACCAAGGAGCCAGCACCTCCGCCAGCGGGGACTGTAACCCGCGGTGAGGATAACGGAACCGCGCGTCACGCCGCATGGAACCCAGCCTGCCCGCACGCCCGTGGGTGCGCACGCGTGTGCCGTCTCCGCCCACGGTCCGGGACCGCCACGCAGCACACGGCGACGCGAGGCCCGTCACGCGTGGCGCTGGCTCCGGGGGAGACCTCGCTGGAGTCCCAACCGCGGGAGACACTGCGGTGCGGGCGCCCACGCCAACTCTGTCCGCCGCCACCTAGCACCTCGAGCGATCCGACGGCCGGGTCTCCCGCCCCCGCGAGGTGGGCGCCGCGCCAGAACTGTGCCGCCCCGCTTCTCGGTCTGCAGGCCGTCGCCGGCCCCCCCAACCCCCACGCAGGCGCGCTCCAGGCCCGCCCCTTCCCCCCATGGCGCGCTCTCCGCCCGGTGGGGCGGAGCGACCCTCGGAAGGGGCGTGGCCACAGCCCTCGACGCGCGCACGCGCTCTCAGCCTCACGGCTACGTGTCGGGACACGTGACGCCCACCCGAGAGTCCCCAGTGAAGCAACAGGACGTTAAAAAAAAAAA
>NW_021604663.1:1039358-1070423 GCF_004785775.1 Grammomys surdaster | reverse complement strand
GGGAGCGCGCGGGGCTGCGGGGCTGCGGCCGGCTCCCGACGGCGCGGCGGCTAGGCTCCCCGCCATCCCGGCCGGCTCGGCCGCGGCCACGCGTGTCCCCGAGCTACGCCTCGCCTCGCCCGCGGGGCTCCGGCTTAGCGGGCTCGTTTCGGTGGAGTTGTGTGGCCCGCAGTACCCGAGTGGACCCCGAGATGTTCAGGAATTACGTAGGGTACCGAAAAGTAGTGCTTATGTGGCCCAAGGCGAGGACGAAATGACAGAGCAGAGCACTTTTTGTCCTTTTGTTTGGGGAAGCGAGAACTGTTTGGGAGTTTAAGTTCACTTTTTTTTTTTTTAAGTCAGTGGTGGTGGTGGGGGGAGGAGTACGAAATACCGCGATGACAGACCTGAACGGAATCCGAGTTCGGAAGAACTGGGGCGGAGGGTTCGCTCCCGGCATAGCCGCCTGCGTTTGCAGGGCGGGGAGCTGGAAGTTTGAAAGGACGGGGATAAAATAGAGCAGAAGTTTGCAGAAGCCGAGTTGGGAGCGCTGTGGGGAGCGAAGACTGACTGGAAGATGAATGCTGGTCAGCTCTGGAATCCCTTGAGGAACTTCTCACAACAGCGACCTGGCGTGTTAGTTTCCCGTAGCTGTGGGTTCCTGTGGACGCCCGGGGTGGGGTGGAAGGGTGGGGATAGGACCAACAAGTCTGTTTTGAAAATCGAGTAGCGAGTAGTTTCTGCCTTCTCTTTTAAAGTCTCTGAGTGGACTGTTTAAAGGAAGCGGAAAACTATGTTGTACAGATGAACAGGATTTTAGGATCTGAATTTGGAAAAAAATATTCAGAGAATGCCGGGGATAGCTCGTGCTTAGGGAGCTGGCGTGTCAGGGAAGAACAAAAGACTCCGAGCTAAAAGAACCGTCCCAAGAGCTTCTGTTGAGTGGAGAGCCTTGGGCACTATTTAAAACAGAAAACATTCAACTATTACGCATGAACATATAACAGTAACACATCGAAAGAGACATTTCTTACTGTTGAGTTAGCATATTTGTTAGTATTAAATTGACCTGGAGAAAACATGAGCTGTCCCTTTAAGGGTTTTTGCCTTTCCTATTTGTGTTGGCATTTGAAAAATTGTGGAGGCAGAAAACTTTCTGGAATGTCCAAAAAAAAAAAAAAAAAAAAAAAAGCTGGAGCTCTTAAATTGAGTATTTCCAAAAGTGAGCGCTAAGGGGCGCCAGTTATTTTTTTTTAACCTTGGAAATGTTTGGAACAAAATGGATAGTATGCTTAATAATCTGACCTATATTAGGTGCAGTTGAAACTTAAATTTTTAGATGACTTCATTTGTCATAATTTACAAATGTGATTAGAGCAGAAGCACCTAATACATTGATATTTCTTCCTTGGCATTGGTTTAAATGCTATTAGCATCAAGTTTATGAAGGGAAATTTATTTTTTAAAAGTTCAGTCAAGGGGAAATTTCTTACGCGACAAACTAGACAGCATATAAAATATACCAAAACAAATTCTTAAAATACTCAAGTGACTTAGTGGAGCTTATAACAAGTTTGGATATGCTCTAAAGAAAACTATTAGTTTTTTTGTAAAGGCTGCTCAAATGTTCTCTTTCAGCTTGATCAGAAATAACTGTCTTAGTTTGAGGTTGGCATAAATCTTTCAACTAGAGGAATTTCAATACACAGGTTTATTTCTCTTGGTTAGAAATAGTAACCTTTTGGGTTTCAAATGTTGTAGACGACAGCTAGTTTAGGATTATAATATTCAAAGTAATGTTTGGTGTCTCCTTGTCACATTTTCTCCATCTTCACCGTAGTCCATTTGTACTTGGGAGTCTGAACATCAGGCCATTGTAGCGATAACTTGAGGTTGCAGGAGACAGCAGATTGACTAGGGATTGTGATTATTTTCATCAGACCAGAGAAACTTGGAGAAAAGGGGCTAGTCCTTAGTGCGTTATAAGCTTTTGACTGTATTTGTTAGTCTTACTGTAAATTTAATATGACTTGAAAATGCTGGTTTCTTAAGTGCATCATTTTAATTTTCTTGGTAGATGACTTAATTGCGAAAATTGGCAACTTGTCCTTTACCCCTTGTGGCCTCTCATTGTCCAAAACAAATTAAACATGACTTCTGTTTGTGGTTAGGGATTACATTTTCCTTTTTCTGTAATGCTTGGCAGAAAAATTACTTTTAAATTCAGATAAAACTAAGTTTCACTTTGTTCAGTGATAGTAAGATACTCTACTCTCTGATAATTAGAAACTTTGAATGACACTATTTAGCAATTTTATTTTAAATTTTTTTCCAGCAGTGAACTTTTAATATAGTTCCTCTTTGAGGATCTTCATTTGGTTTGTTAACAAATTTGGGAATGCAGTAGGTTGGTTTTCTACTTGTTAAAACTTGAATGACACAGAAGTCATATATGGATTTTTTTGCTAACTTAAAGAAAGTAGCCTATAGTCCTTAACTCAGCCCTTGTGTTGACTCTTAATTCTGCTTGGTGAGTTGTGTCAGTCTTTCTTTCCAAAATCCTTAGCAGGATAGTTTTTTTTTTAAAGTTAATATATTTTAGGCCAGGGCAGTTCCTAAATAAAAGCTAAAACTTGAGTTAATACTTCTAAGACTTAAAGGATCGTTTAATTAGAGGTGAGCAGAAGATTACAAATAAAATTTGGGTCTTAAACTGCTTTCTCTTAAGACTTTAACTGAACCTCCTTGCCATCTCTGGGATAAAGTTATACAAATTATCTTAAAGACTTTTCTTTGTAATGAAAGGAAACTGTTAAAGTAGTTGAATGCAAAGCATTTTTAAAAAATAAACATGCAATTTAATATCAAAGATGTGTAACACAGACAAGTAACAAGTAGAGAAAAGCAAGAATGTGATACCCGAACATGAATTTCCAGTTTTAATTCTTTAGGCAGGATTATAAGACAGAGGCTGCTTCTATGAAAGTGAGAAGTGTGTGGTTTGGTGAAAAAGGGCAGTCTGAGTCCTTTTATGGAAGCGGTCAGAAAAACTAGAGTATAATTCAGGAAAAGTAAACAAATATGTTAGATTCTGCATGAATAGTTTAAAAATATTTTTAGTTTTAGATAACCCTTTTTCATAAAATTTCCTGCTTCCTTAAAACTGAGACAATTTTTAATTAAAATTGGCTTCGATTTTTAGTTAAAATTGGCTTCGCTATTTGTTTATCTTTTAGAATGTGTTCAGTGTTGCATGTATCATACCTCTGCTTTTATTGAATTTTTTTTCTTTTTGAGAAAACTTGTTTGTTCATAAACACTATGACTTAAAACTTTGCATGACTGTAAATATTGAGAGGACTTAGGCTTATATAAGGTTTATATAGTTTGTTAAATTTTTAGATTGTCTTTTGCTAAAAAAGCAAATCATTGTTTACAGTAGTTATTATTTGTGACAAGAATATTTGACTTAAGGTGGGGTAGTTATTTGTTTAGGAGCTAAGACAATTGCTTTTGTAATCCACTCAGAGTTGTTGTTTTTCACCAGTTCTCTCCAGTATGCTCCTCAGGAGATAGCCGAGCTCTGTATGGGTCTAATGGAAGCAATCATTTGCATGTTGTCTCTGCATTGACACCGTACTGCTCTGGAAGTAGAGGTGGTAGGCCTCATTGTGTTTCATAGTTAAGGTTGTACTGTTAAACAACAGCACAGTTAAGTTTATAGTAGAAATAGGTCTTTGAGAGTCACACTTCCTAGTATATTTGCTATCATTGCTTTTCTGAAATGGGTATGAGAATGTTAAAATAAAAATTCTGATTTGTGTGAGAGTGGGTGTGTTCGATGATAGGGACCTTCAGAGCTGTCCCAGGTTGATTGGCCTTTTAGGTGATTTCAATATTATATATTTCTGTTAAGCATGGCCCCATCTCTGTCCTGGAGCTGGAGTCTTACTAGTTTCCCATCAGATCAAGTGATTTTTAGTATCCAAAAGGGAAACAGTCCTGTGACAAAATCTGACAAGTATAACTCCTTGTTGCCAAGACCCTTGATAAAGCAGGGTTAAGAAGCACCTTTTTCAGCTGCTGTATTTAGATGTGTAGTTTTTGTTTTTGATACTAAGAAAATTAATTAAAACATTTGATTATATGGGCAGCTTTTTATAAACATAGGACCTGCACTTTGATTTATTTGAGAAATTCAGTTTGTTTGATGATGCTGTTGTAAGCAAAAATTATCCCTTTCTGTCTGAAATGGAATGTGCTGTGACATTATTGGGCTTTGTTTGTTGATAACTCAGAAGATAGCACACTGAGCAGCTTTGTGCTCCTAGTATGTCAACTGTTGTGGGGATAGTGAAGAGTCTATTTTAAGGGTGAGGGGTGGATGACATGGATCCGTGTTAGGAGGTCATGATTAGAACCATGTGCTGGTTTCTTTATATGGCTGACTTGACGATTTCCTTTTTCCTCAGTTCTTTAGTTGACATTAATAAGATTGTACAGTAGGGATTTTAAATGCAAGATTTTCCCCCCTTTGCACTGATCTCTTTTAGGAGATATATATACCTTTTTAAAAATTGACATTTTTTAATTTTGGAGGACTCAGATCGCTTATTTGATGTCCAAGGAATGATTTCTTTCAGCATCATTTTCATTTAAAATAAAAAGAAAATAAGCATAAGCTCTAAAATTAGTATAGTTTGTCATCTTAAGTGTGGCTTTATAAATACTTTTAGGAAAAAGTTTATAAATACAAACCATTTTCTGTCTGGTGCTGCTACTTATGTAGTTCTCACAATTGGAACTTAGATCTGATTTGTTTCTGTATGCCTTGTTAGAAGTGATTCACTCCGTGTGTACAATTCAGAACTTGTAACAGATACTTTCATGTTTAAATTTAAAATCACATCAACAACTTACATTCCTTTTGATTTCTAGTTTTTAAAGAATGCTTTTAATCACAATATAGAGGAGGAATTAAACACTAATACTTTAAATACATACAGCAGTTTTGTAATAATCAGTAAAAGTTTTGGACACTCAGAGAACAAAGGTAAATGTGTTTTCTTTCCTTTAAAAATTTCCTCCTCCCCTTGTAATACTATTTGTAGTACTTGTTCTGTAGGTGTTTAATACTGATTTTACTTTATTATCATCGATACGGGTAGGCATTAGAAGTATAAAATTTCTTTGCTTATGTAGGGTTGTTTCTGGCATTCTTTATGCCCAAATGTCTATCCATACACAGACATATGTCAGTGCTTATATTAGTTTTTGCAAGTTTTGGCATTTTTGGAATTATGTAATTTTTTTAGCCAGTTGCTCTTAAAATCAATATATAGGCCTTCTGTCATTACTGTCATTCTTTATGAGCAGAGTTTGTCAAGTTCAGGTTGTTTTCGATCCTGTTCAAAGGGAGTAGAGTGCCAGAAAAAAACATGAAAAGGCAGATAATTCCACAAAGTGGTCCTTTGTTGTGGGCACGATACAAGGAGAAGAAGGCATGCTTGAGTGTGCTTGTTTGTGGATCTGTAAAGGAAGACACCAAGTGAGTGCTGGCCGGCCTAATGGAGCTGGTGAACTTAGAGAGAAGACAGGAAGCAGGTTGTGGAGGTACTGACTAATCTGCTGGTCCCAGGATTGAAATGGTTTAGGTTTTTTAGCCTTGTTCTGGATTTAGTACAAAACCAAATGATTATAGAACCAGGGGCACAATCAACTTGGTCAGTAGCAAGTTATTGGGAGCTAGTTTTATGATTTGAAATATATAGGACAAAATCAAGCAAACATCTGTTACAGTCTTAAGAGCATACTTAGGAAAAATAATATAGAATTTTGGGGACTGGAGAGATGGCTCAGCAGTGTCATACTCTTTACCCAGATTCAAAATTGCCTCATCATAGATAGTGTGGAAGAGAATATAGAAATAACTCCAAGAAAGACATCTCTTGGATGATGAGTCTTAGTAGAGGGAAAATTAGTGCAAATCAAGTGATTATATTCAGAACTGCTAGGACCTGAGATCAGAAAAATGTAGACAGTCTGGAGAGGGTGGGGACTTGCCCTTTTTCCAAGTCTGGTTGTTGCAGAGATGGTGCAGGGCTCTTCATTCTGTATGCTGACTTGTTTTATGATGTGCCACTCATGTAAGTGGACTGAGAAGAAGAGAATTACAACATATTTCCACACACTGAAAAAACTCTTAGAGCTTCCAGTTGTGAACAGAACAAAAATGGAAGTAATTTTGCCAGTTCTGTGCTTTGTTGGATTTTAACAAATGCTGGTCAGTTTCTTGAAGCTATAATATATATTCTTCCTAAAATAACTAAAAATAAGACTTTTTTTTTGACAGTTATGATTCTAAAAGTGAGAAACCAAAGGTATGTTTGGAGGATTTAAATTTACTTGAACTTTTCTGTAACCAAAGGATAGAGCCCCAGTTCTTAAAATATTGTTATACAAATGAATTCGGTGTTCATTTACCACTGTTGCTATTTTTGTTACTGTTATTTTTAGTAACCACTCAGAGGAAGCAGTATTTCTCATTAGAAGACTTAATATAGAGGCTTAATACTGTTAAGTGATTCAAGCCAAGAATATAAGTTTGCTTCACTTTTAGATCTGCATGGGGCAATAGCTCTGTTTTTGTTGTTATTGTTGTTTTTAAGTCAGGGAGGTAACTGGAGAATGACACTCTATATAAAGCAGCTACTGTGACCCTTTAATACAGTCTCTCATGACCGCCAACCATAAAATTATTTCGTTGCTACTCCATAACTGTAATTTTGTACTGTTATGAATTTTAATGTAAATATCTGATGTGTGGGATATCAGATATGTGACCCTTGTGAAAGGGCCTTCCCATCTCCAGTGGGGTCATGATCCACAGGTTGAGAATCTCTGCTCTAAAGAAAGCTGATTGTGAGCTGAGGAGTAGGTGTGCTGTATTCGATTACTACATCCTATTCCCTATTCCAGTTTATGGAGGATGAGTGACTGTTCATTTGTAATGTTATTAAAAGAAACCTTGAAGTAGAAGTCTCAGTTCTTTGTTAGCTGTGCAAAGTAATTTTATTGTATGCTAAGAGTTGAACCTACAGCCTCATACATGCTAGGCAAATATCATTTGTTTTATTTGTATAAATGGAATTAACTTTCTTTCCAAGCAAAATCCATATATTCTGAGGATATAAGATACAAAGTACTGCTCATATGAGAAGTCTTTTTTCTATCAGTATTTTTGAGTTTCTTCTAGTAGGAATAATCCGGTAGAGAAACCTGAAACGTGCTTGCTTTTATCTGTTAGCTTTATGTTCTTGAGGATCCTTAACTGGTAGTTTACAGGTCACAGAGCTAAAGTATCAAGTAGACCTTCTTGAGTAGTGTAACCTGGTCTTGGTAGTCTGGAATGAAATGAGTGGGAAGGTATATTCTAGGAGAAAGAAAGGGCAGCAGTGTCAGGTAGTCAAAAGGTGCCACCGTATCGTACATAGTAGCACATGCTTGAGTTTAGGTCAGCCTGATATACATAGCAAGTTCTAGGCCAGTTAGTGCTGTCTAACAAGACCCTGAGGAAAACAAAAGGATGAGGACTGGTGATAGCATTTTAGAACATATATATTGACTATTGGTTAGTTGGAATGGCAGATGCTTGGAGAGCAGTAGTTAGGGTGAACAGTAAGTGAAGATGAGAGAGTGGGCAGAGACAGAACTGGAGTGTGGCGCATCTAAATGCTGACTTGATAGGTGAATTTTATTCCAGAGATGCTTAGGGCTTTGCTGAAGTTTTGGACTTTCTGGGTGTGTCATAGTGAACTTCTTGTGCATAAGTTAATAAAAACACATGGCATATAGGCATATATAGAAAGAGGGTGAAAAGTTAAGTATTTTTGTATGGTTCTTATTATGATTCCTTTCTCCACAAGGCTGAGGAATCCAGAGCTTCATAGTAAACAAGCCCTCTTCTGCAAACTTCAGAGATAGTTTTCTGTTTAGACCAATGCGTTCTTTGTATTTTATTGTGTCAGAAAAGTGTGTGTCCGTGCATATGCAGGCGTACATTTGTGTGTGTGTGTGTGTGTGTGTGTGTGTGTGTGTAGCTTTCAGCCCAATTTTGGTTACTTGAGAATTGAACTTTATTGTTGTTTTGGGTTGTGGGTTGGCTTTTTTTTTATTTTGTTGGTGGGGAGGAGACGGTTTCTCTGTGTAGCCCTGGCTGTCCTAAAACTCAAGAGATCCATCTGTGTTTTGTCTCCAGAGTGCTGGGATTAAAGGCATGCATTGCGCCACCACTGCCTGACAAAATTGCACTTTTTAGTTTTTTAAATGAAAGTTGAAAAGAATGAAGAAACTTTTGCTTTTGTTGACTCTTAGAATTTAATTAGCTTGGCTTGGTGAGATGTTTTTCAAAATGATGTCATGTGTTAAATCAAATCTGTGTTAGTAAACATAGTGAAGATTTTCTGAGCATTACTATAGCTGGTATGTGTTACTTCTGCTTAACTGTATTTTCAGTATTGGTTAAAATACAGTAAAGATACATTGATATTTCATTCTTAAAGTTTGTATATTTCAAAATTAATATTTTCTGTTAGTGACACCACATTAACAAAAGAGTCACTACTCAGATTTCTGTAGTTGCATTGGAGTGTTCTTTATTCCTGCAATGTCCAAATCAAATAGTTGAATCTTGTTATACTTTTAAATCTTTTAAAATTTGGAAACATCTTTAAAAGATACCTCAACTTGTACTTCTTTGTTGGGAAATTGTTCCTTATTCTTTGTATCCTTAGTGTGTTGGAAATTAAATTTATATATTTATTTATAATTTTGTATTTGTTTTGTGTGTTTAAGACCAGGTCTTGGCTTTGTATATCAGACTACCTTTGAACTTACTGTGTGTGTAGTGTTGAGTGGCCTCAAATTTGTGATGATCCTCCTGCTCTCAAATGTAGGAATTATATGAGTGCTCCCAACTCACTAGGTGAAGGAAGTTAGGTTTTAAAGGTAAGGCAGGTTGAAGTATAGCATCTTCAGAATATATCAGAGGTGGTGTTGTGTTAAGTTGTAGCACGTCAGTAGAGACAGTAGACAGTTTCAGTGTTAGTGAGACTCAGATTGTTATCTGGATTAGAGTGCAGAGGCAAGAGTCTGGGTGGTCCCTTCTGTAAAACCAAGGTTTTATTTCTGTTTTGCTCAGAACCTAATTCAGCCTTAGGTTTTTGCTTATGAACCCTTTATGCTATGGTTAACAGCTGCTGATCTGCCTGAATTCATTTCATGAGAACATCCACCATGATGCTTTTCTCATTCTAATATTCTTTCAACCAATATCTTGGTAGTCTGAAAAGTTGAACTTTGAACAACAGGGTAGGTATTATTATTTGAAATAAGCCTATTGGGAAAGCTATGTAGATTTCTCATTACTTAGCCATAGACTTGTTAGCTGTTCAGATGGTAACTTTTTATACTCATCATTATTAAGTACATGGATTTCATAGATAAGTTGTGGATAGGGATAATCAGATTGGCTCCTTTTATCTATTGAAATGTTTCTTGCTTTTTAGGACAGTATATTCCTCAGCTGCTCTGTTTTTTCTGCTCCATATGCAAAACTAGCCTTTTCACTAAAGTTCTTTTCCATTCTGAATGGTGTTACAGGCTATATTTAGGTGGAAACAGTATTCATTATTGTTGGTGTGAGATCAATTTTCAATCTATTTCCTGTGGGTACAAGTAGGTACTATTCATTTTAAAGTTAGTTTGTGTCTG
Source organism: Grammomys surdaster (assembly GCF_004785775.1). Taxonomy (NCBI): domain Eukaryota; kingdom Metazoa; phylum Chordata; class Mammalia; order Rodentia; family Muridae; genus Grammomys; species Grammomys surdaster. Next base: position 1,060,673 of record NW_021604663.1, on the reverse strand, counting down.
GTTTAGTTTTATCACAGTTTTACCTTTTTTTTTTTTTTTTGGTTTTTCGAGACAGGGTTTCTCTGTATAGCCCTGGCTGTCCTAGAACTCACTCTGTAGACCAGGCTGGCCTCGAACTCAGAAATCCGCCTGCCTCTGCCTCCCAAGTGCTGGGATTAAAGGCGTGCGCCACCACCGCCTGGCAGTTTTACCATTCTTTCTGCACCAAAGTAATATTTTTAAAATTATATTTTATGTTTGTTTATGTTGTCTGCATGTATGTCTGTTTTCTACACATGTGCCTGATGCCCATGGAGGCAAGAAGAGGGTGTTAGAATAGTTATAGTTTTGAGTCACCATATGAGTGACAGGAATCACATCTGTGTCCCCTGGAAGAGCAGCCAGTACTCTTAACCACAGAGTCATTACTACAGCCCCCAAATAACTTTCTTGATGGTGATATAATTACTTGATTCTTTCTATAGTATAAAGGAAATCAAAATCAAAATAATCTGCAAACTACTAAATATATTTAAATTGTCTTACTCATTACAAATTTATATGTAGTGATTCTCATACATTTCATACATTACAAATTTGTATGTAGTGATTCTCATTTCTAGTTTGTTTTGCTTTTATGTGTAGTATTTTCCTTTTTTAGTACTAAATCCTACTATCTACTTTTTGATGTTAGCATTTACTGTGTAAGCTCTTTTATTGTACCTTTTAAAGTAGCTTTTACCTTAAACCCAGCAGAGATTAGGAGAACAAATATATTTTAAAATGAGAAGTGTGTGTGTGTGTGTGTGTGTGTGTGCGCGCGCACACACACCTTGTGTCTATGATGGAGATATGATCCACATTGTATTTTAAAAGGAGAAAGTTTTCTCTTTAGACTCTTGCTTTAGATCTGATCCTGAAGGAAAGGAATAGAATAGAAAATACCTGTAGAAGAGTTTGTAGTGTCAGTGAAACTTAAGTACACTTTTAAAGTCACAAGAGGTAGACAAACCTCCTTGGTAGAAATGAAGCTTTGAAGCTGTATTTCTCTGTACTTGGAAACTCTTTACTGCAACCTTTTTGTCGTTAAGAATCTTTAACAGTAAGTAACGTATGTTCCAGTAGATGGGGATGTCAGTACACACAAGAACATTTAGTGACTAAAATGTGTTGGAAGTAACTTGTCAGGAGAGAACATTTTATTATTTGTATTGTAAGGGAAGGGGTTGCTCAGGAATAGGATGAGTTGTAGTTAATTGTCCTTATGATGGTAAGTGTGCCTACATTGTATCTTTAAAGATTTAGTCTTTAAGAGACTATAGTTTGACTATTTAATGTAACTAGCATATAGATTACAATTTTTTTCCTGTAATGTTTTCTGTTTTTATATTAGTATTGAAAAGTTATTTGGGGTAGGGTACTATGTTACATACTAAAGCACACATTTGCTTGTAATTCATACTGTTCTGAATCTTGGATCAGTGATTGCTGTTTAGTAATATCAAAAAAAAATGGATCATAGCTTACTATTATGTTATATGAGGAGAAAGTTCTTTTGAGGACCATAGTTTATTACAGCAATAAAAAGTTATCAGCAGATAAACCATAATCTTATCTCACTTTATTGCTAGAGTTTATATAGCATTACAGGATTTCTTGTTAGGTTTTTTTTTTTTGTTTTGTTTTGTTTTTTGAAATGTTATATATTTTGTTTTACAATGTGCCTTAACAGTTGTTGAAAAAAAATGTGCCTTTTTAATAGTTTTCACATTTTTCTAGGTTATTGTATTAGGTCTTTTTCCAGTTTTGAAACACTACTATTACTCAGTCACTTGAAATTAAACTCTCATTGTAATGAAAGGATGTATCTTTTGTTTGTTTTTTATGAAGATCCAGGAAGGAAGAAACTGACACAGGAACTTTGGTACAATTATATCAACTTGTATTTTATATACTTGTTGGTTTTCTATAATGCTTATAGAAAATTGAATGTAGAAATTTTCATTTAGGAGTAGGACTGTACTTCTTTTCAGAAGAGAGCAGGAGAGTAGTTGAGAAAGCTCAGTTTTCATTATGTGACACATTCGTTAATCCCAGCACTCAGAAGGTAGGCAGAGGCAGGAGAATCTCTGAATTCAAAAACCCCTCTGGTTCACATGGTGAGTTAGTTCCAGGACAACCAAGACTAAGTAGAGAAACTCTGTCTCAAAACAACAACAGAGACTAAGAATGGTGAGTCTGGTGTGCATATTTTGAACATTGTTTCTTAGTGTATAAACTTTTGAGACACTTGAGACTCTTTTCTCTTGCTAATTAAGAAGTTGTTGGAAAGAGCTAGACAGATGTGTTTTACTAACAAATACTCCTTAGGAAAAGTTTTAGATGTATCAGTTAAAAAGTGAAAGCCACATATAATTAATAGGTAATGAGTTTCATGCTTTATTAATAGATATAACAGAATTGAGTGCTCACTGAAATACTAGCCCTTTGTGTTTCTTTTTAAGCACACACCACAGACACACACACACAGACACACACACAGACACACAGAGACATAAACGCATGCATGGATACATCCATGAGCTAAACATTTTTTTTTCTAGCTTCCATTTTTTTAAAATATTTTTTATTGGATATTTTATTTACATTTCAGATGTTATCCCCTTACCCAATCCCCCCCCCCCCCAGCTTCCAATTTTTTGTTGTCATTTGATGTTGTTGAGGTATATTTTTGTGGTGGCAGTGGTGGTTTTGATTTTTTTGACACCCCACTTTGCTTTTAGGATACCTGTGTGTGTTGTAAATGATTTCTAAAGTTCGTTAGTAAGTCCCAGAAAGCTTTTATGACTGGGTCAATGAATTCCAAACTCAGGTTTGCAATGTATTTAATGTGATGTGAGTATTTTTGGTTTATTTTATAGAAAGTGATTATTATATAATGTCTTGAATTGCAGAGTGCCCTATTTGATTCACATGCTAATTTTTAGTGACTAAACATACTGAAACTTTAATAAAAGTATGTGTGGGTATTATGGGGTATATACCAGAATTTAAAAATTATTTCATAGTAATTGATTAGTTACGGTAATCTAAACAGAGACTAAAGCCTGGTACTAGAAAGACTAGTTTAGATTGGGAGGTTCACCAGTGGTTTTGAAGTAGAGATGAACTCGTACCTGTTCTCAAAGGACAGAATTTAAGTGGTATAGGAATAAGCACTAGACCCACGAACAGTGTCCTTGTACAAGGACATTTTGAATTATATTTTAAATACCTGAAGTTTATGCTCTGACCAGGAGACAAGACAGTTATTTAAAGCTTTTCCTTTCAGGGCTCTTAGTTATTTTCCACTTTGATCTACCACCATGTTTCTACTTTTAGCCTGGGTTTTCTTTAGTTGTATGAGCATTCAGTTACAGTGCAATCCCTTAATGTGACAGGCTGCTGTACTTGATACTGCAGTTTTTCCCTTTCAGGTTTTCTCTTTTTCTTTGGTTTTTGTATCTTTTGAGTACTGGGGTATCTTACATTATTGGAAGTGTGAGGGAGACAAGAGTCACTGTGTAGACTATAAAAGGACCTGATAGAGTGGTGGGTGACCTGGCGTGTTTAAGGCTTTGGATTTATTCTGCTCTGCAAGCAAACGAGTGTTAGCCTTTTTCATAGAAATACTACAATTCCAAAGTTTTGGAATTGGAAAGAATCTTGAAACTCAGTCACAGCTTGACTGTGTATGCATATATACTTCATTGATGAAAACATGAAGAAATTTTATGGTCTAAACCAGCTCTCAACCTTTTTAATGCTGCAGCTGTTAATATAGTTTCTCATGTTGTGGTGATCTCAGCTGTAAACTTTTCATTGCTACTTCATAACTGTAATTTTACTACTGTTTGGAATCATAAATATCTGGCATGCAGCATATCTGATATCTGACCACTTGAAAGGATCATTCAAAGCCCAAAGGGGGTTGCAACCCATAGGTTGAGTACCATGGTCTAGACAGTGCTGGTTTCAGGAATGATAGCTAAGTTTGACTTTTGTAGAAAATCTAAATTATATTGTTCGCAAGTAAAAGTCCCTTTAAGCCTGATCACTAAGAGAATTTTGTCATAACTACTAATTTGTGCTATCTTCAAATGTGAGAAGTCTCAATTTTAAATTTTATTGTTACTTGACATATTTTCCAAGTCTTTTTTTTTTAACATTTCTTCCAAATTAGAACAAAATTAAGTATATATTGCACAGACTGACTAGCATTAAACCAAAGTTAAAGCAAAGACAAAAAGAGTCGGTGTTTGCAGTTGCCAGCTGTCTACTATTTACAACCATTTGTGTTGCAGTTCTGTATTGTCTGTACTTTGGGCTAAGATGAAACTTTTCTTCATCTTAGAAAGGTGATGTGAGAACTCTGAGGGTCTGTTTTGGTGGTAGAGTACTGGACCACTTACTTGCCTTGCACATTCAAGGTCTTAGGTTCAATTTCCAGTACTGGGTTGGATGAGTAGATAGAAAGCAAAGTGTGTTGGATACAAGAACAATTAGGGAAGATAAAATAAGATATGAATTTGAAAATCCTATGTTAGTTTTTAGGTTATAGGAAAATTGTATTTTATGTTGTGGTAAGGAAGGGTGTGGTGCTATTTTATTTTTCACTTCATTTTCATCTATATGAAATTTGATTTTCAGGTATGAGTTAGCTGAGTGCCATAGAATACATAATAGCAACAAGCTATTTTGTTATATGATAGCTAAAGGTGTGTTTCAAAATCAACTTAGAATATTGAATTATAAGTTACTTTGTGGTTTTCAAAGATGGCTTGGAACCTGAAGGGAGAAGAAGACCGTGCTAGAGAGAGTGCTGGTAAGAAAGAAGAAGATTCCTCATTGTGTCCTTGGGGGGGGTGCTTCTCCCCCTTCTCCTCTTCTTCTTCCTCCTCTCCTCTTCTCCTCTTCCCCCCAATTTGGGTTTTTGAATATGTTCTACAGTAGCCCAGGCTGGTCTTGAACTTCTTCCTGGAACCAATGTAACTAATGTGAATGTTTAGGAAATGCTTCACTGTTTTTTTTTGTTTGTTTGTTTTTTTGTTTTTTTTCGAGACAGGGTTTCTCTGTATAGCCCTGGCTGTCCTGGAACTCACTCTGTAGACCAGGCTGGCCTCGAACTCAGAAATCCGCCTGCCTCTGCCTCCCAAGTGCTGGGATTAAAGGCGTGCGCCACCACCGCCCGGCAATGCTTCACTGTTCTATCTGCAATACAATCTAGTTTTTGAAAAATGCATTTCATCTAAAAATGCTGGTTAATGCTAATTTAATGTTTTGGCTGATAGTTATCAAAAAGCTAATGTTGACTTGGTATAGTTTATCTTTCTTATTTATTTGTTTGTTTGTTTATTTGCTTGTTTGTTTAGCAGTCTTTCCCTTTAACATCTTACTGGGTGCTACAGATATAGCAGTGAGTGAGATATACTGGTCTAGAGAAGACTTAACAGAACCATGCTTTAAGGAAATACCAGATTTTCTATCAGGAAGATGAACATTTCTTTGAAGGACATATGTTTTATAATCAGATAATTCCTCTTACTAAAGCTTAACTGATTATGAGATTTAATTCTGGTATTCTCTCTATATTCTAAAATGAAAAGTATGAAATATGTGTATATGAGATTTGAATTTTTGGCTTGCTGGCCAAGCTTGTTAAACGTTAAATGCACAGCTAATCTTTAAAATATTACACTTCACAAATTAGTAAGGTTATTTTTCTAAATATATTAGCTAGTTTAAATGTAACTGTTTGAGAAGCATTTCTTTTCTGACATCTACTCCCCCAAGTATGAAAAGGAACTGTTGGGTAGAAATGTTATGTAAACATTTGTCTTTTGACTGTTGGCCCTGTTCCCAGATGGTAAAAGTTAAACTCTGAATCAAGCCATGAACTTGTAAACAATGGGATAAAAAGATAAGCACATAATTTTCTAGTGCCTAAGAACAGTTGTCTTTTTATTAGAAATATTGTAGGCATACAATATTTGAAATATTGATTTCATCTTGTAGTTCTTTACACATTTCAAGTTTGGCAGCTGGAAGTATATAGTTCCTTGGTAGAACACCCGCCTGTCTGTACACTAATTGTGGTTTCATTCTCTATCAGGAAAAAGTATATTAAAAAAGTTAAAATCGAAACATCTAAACTTAATGTTTAGTTACGATGAATATTTCCATAGGATTTGGTTTCTGTAGGTTTCACAGTTGTTAGATTTTCTCTGTGTGATAGGCTGCTGCAGTAGGTTTAGGAAGTTAAAGTCTGAGGATGTGGTAGTCAGTTGCCTTAGAACGAACGATCTTGCTGTTGGCAGTGAAAAATGTTTTCTTACAGTTTGTGTGCAGCAGGCTGTGGAGTAAAGCACATTTTTATAATAAAGGTGATGAATTTAATCACAAACTGGCAGCCACATGGAAACTACAGGCCTTGATACTGGGAGAAAATTGCCTATAAAGCAACTCTTGAGAGAAGAGGCTTTAAATTTACCCACCCATTTCGACATTGAGGAGAACATGCGAATCCTAGGATATTTTGCTTGGCCCACTTAGTTCAAATGAATGATATTTGAGTTTTCTCCTTAGAAGCTAGAGACAGTTTTCAGTTCCTTCAGTTTAGATGTAAGGCTTTTGTCAATAAACTTACATTTTTACTAAATATTTCTAATGCCTTTTCAGTACATGATATTCCGATTACTACTGTGCCCTGTATTTTATGTTTCTTCCATATTTGAGAAGTTGCATTATATATGTGAGGAACTATACCTAGAAGAGACAGAAATGCAAGGTTTATAAATAACAATTAATAGAATGCAGTCAGTAGTTATTTTACATTTTTTTGTTATATTTTGAAAAATTTAGGTTGTATTTTGGTAATAGTCACTGCCCTCCTAGATCTTTTCCCCAGATCATTCAGTATACATTCGATTTTCTGTCATCATTTTTTAAAACCCATCGTGTTCTGTAGGTGTCATTGCTGTTTTGGGTTGTGCTTAACTAATTTATGGTATAAAATTAGAACAGAATAGTAGAACTTGTCTTATGAGTAATCTAAGTTCTTATTTTATTTTCTCCAAGTGATTAATGCTTGTCATTTCTGAAGAATAATCCAACCCTTGATATACCATACAGTATTTGGAGTGTTGAACCCGGAGTCTTGGTACACTATAGCATTCATTTTTAAATACTTTCATACATCCATTATATACATAGCCATTAGAAGATGGCCATTTCAGATTCAGAGAATTATTTGTGGCAAATGAGAACGAAAACCCAGCTGTAGTGGGCTTGGCAGAATGTTGTTTATATTCTAATGTTACTTTGGGTCCCCCAAAATTGTTTGCATCAGTGAGTTTATTGAAGTTGTAGATTAACTGTAAAGATAGGAAAGTCAAGAAGGAATAGTGTTTCTAAAATACTAAAAAATGAACCAGTAATTGCATAGTTTTCACTGAAAGTTTCATTTAATAAAGTGCTCAGCCTTTGGAAGAGTGATTATATTACATCTGTATGAAAGGAGACCTTAGCCTGTAATAGTGAACATAACCCATCTTACCATCACTGAGATTTGCACTGAGGGTAGAGAATAAACAAGTCAGTGCTGCCATTCCATAATCAGTGACATATTAATACTTGATCATCTGTTTTACTTGATTTTAGTAAGCTGCAGCAACTTTAAAACTTAGACAGAGCCAGGATTAATATTCCAGTTATGTGAACTCTACTGTTCCTGATCAGGTAATTGATGTATGAGAAGCTTTATTTTTACTTTGTAACAAAACTTAAATGTTAACGATTTTACATCAAAAATGAAGCCAGAGTCAGATGTATACAGGCATATAATTTGCACATGCTTATATATACTTTAAGAATAGAAATATTGAACGTGTACTTTTAAATATCTACTGTTTTGTTTAATAAGCTGTAAATGTATGTAATATACTGTAAAATATAACTGGCTCAGTATAGTGATCACTTGTTTGTAAGCTGGTACTAAATTCAGTTCCTGTAGATACTAGTTGATGACCTGCCTACCTATCCTTCTATCCATTTATCCACCTATCTATCCATCTATCTGGGTTGTTTGAGACAGGGTTTTTCTGTGTGACCCTGGCTGCACTGGAACTCGCTCTGCAGTCCTGTGGTTTTGTTTTTTTGTTTTTTTTCCCTCTCAGAGATTTTATTATCTTATGCCAAATCAAGTCTGGAGCACAGTTATTTGCTGTAGTTTAGTTTCACATTCTTTTTTTTTTTTTTTTTTTTTTTTTTTTTTCTGAGACAGGCTTTCTCTGTGTAGCCCTGGCTGTCCTGGAACTTACTCTGTAGACCAGGCTGGCCTCGAACTCAAGAGATCCACCTGCCTCTGCCTCCCAAGTGCTGGGATTAAAGGCGTGCGCCACCACCGCCCAACTATATTACAGTTTCATAACAACAGCATCAGATGGTTTTCTTTTGTTTGTATTGTTTTAGGTAACCATTTAAAGGTTTTTAGTATATAAACATACACTGAGATTTTATTATACAAATGTACTTTATAAATGTAAATATAACAAACTGAAATGTTAACCCTATCCTTCCTTTCCCCCATGTTACTCAGTTTTAGGTAAAATAATCTTTGACTTAAGAAAACTGATAAAGTCAGAACCTGGAGCAAAAAGCTCTCTGACCGTTTAAAAAGAGTAAGAAAAACTCTAAAGAGGGACAAAGTAGAGACTAAAGGAAAGGCCACCCATAGACTGCCCCACCTAGGGATCCATCCCATCTGTAGACATCAAACCCAGATACTATTACTGTTGTCAAGAAGCATTTGCTGACAGGAGTCTGGTATAGGGGTCCCCAAGGAGGCTCTCTCAGAGCCTGACCAGTACAGATGTGGATGCTTACAGCCAACCATCGGACTGAGCATGAGACCTCAATAGAGGAATTGGGGAAGGACTGAAGGATCGGACGGGGTTTGCAACCCGTAGGAAGAACAACAATATCAGTCAACCGGACCCCCCCACCCCCACCTCCAGAACTCCCAGGGACTAAACCAACAACCAAAGAGTACACATGGAGGGACCCGTGGCTCCAGCTGCACTTGTAGCAGAGGATTGATTGCCTCATCTGGCATCAGTGAGAGAGGAGGCTTTAGTTTTCCACACCAAGGGGAATGCCGAGTGGGAGCGGGAGCCTGTGGGTGGGTGGGTGAGCACCCTCATAGAAGCAGCAGGGAGGAGTGTTGGGAAAGGGAGTTTGTGGAAGGGAAACTGGGAAGGGGGATAACATTTGAAATGTAAATACATTTAAAAAAAAGTGCTAAAGAGACCGTTTGCCCTGAATATTTGAGTCTCTTTTTTTAATAGGTTGACTCTGTGTGGGGTTTCTGTTTCAGTGGTTTGTAAAGTATGATGATTGAGTAACTAGGTAACCTGACTTTTCTGTATTATATATACCTTTGTTTTCCTGTTTTTGTCTTATCAATAGTTTTAGATGCTTTCTCTAAGTATTGTTTATACATTACAATAACTTACTACAGTAAGTTGAACAGCTTTAATCTGAACATTCAAAATTCTCCAAAATCCAAAACTTTTAAAAGGTTAATGTAAGTGGAAAATTTCATACCAGTTTACCATAAAAATTGGAGCATGCTAAAAATATTGTATAAAATAAACATGTATAAGAAATACTTGAAACATACATGAACTTCTTATTTAGACTTTTGTTCCATCCTCAAGGCAGTCTCATCGTGGATGTGCAAACTTTGCAACATCTGTATGTACCTAAAATCTGAAATACCTTTCAGATAGTAATTAAGTGGATATTTAACCTGTACTATAGACCTACTTATAAAAATATAAGTCTATGGGAGACATTTTATAATCATACTACAGCAGTGAGTAATATTATTTTGGAAGTGTATACACATAGATATGTGTATTTATTTTATACACATATACATAGAGTCTCAATATTAAGCATTTTTTCAGTATGGAACAGATTCATTTTATAGATGAAGAAATGATACATATTAAACAAATACTGTGCTTTTGATAGTTTATCCATTCCTCACCACTGATTATATTTGTAACCATTCTGTCATCTGTTTTGTAAAAATTTTAGGCTAGCATAGTGGTATACACATTTAATCCCTGCATTCCAGAGAAAGAGGCAGGTAGATTTCTATGAGTTAGAGGATGGTCTGGTTCATACTTAGTTTCAGGCCAGCCAAGGCTACATCATGAAGACTTTTGTTTTTTAATTAGTATTTTACTTAATTTGTGAGCTGATTGCTTAGTTATGAACATAAAGAGTCAGTTTTTCTCTTATCTTTCCTGTCCTTCCTAATATACACAAGGAAAAAAAATTAAATTGTTTTTAGTCCCTAATTATACCTCTAAGGAAATCTTGACTGTAAATAGCTTCATTTACAGTGTCATTCTGTGAAAAAGTGTCATTCCTGAAAAGGCAGGGAGGTACATGAACTATTGTATATTTTAGGGTATCTGCATTGAGATTCAGTTAGGCCTGTGTCATTCCTCTTTTCTCAAGAGAAAACAGCACAACATTATTAGAAGATGCACATTGGGTAGGTGTCTTTCAACACTCTTGACTCCATTAGTAATGATTTTCTTTTTAAAAATCATGCAAATGTGCGCGCACACACACACACACACACTCATATGTTTTTTTGTGTGTATGAGTGTCTTAACTGTATGTATGTTTATGGAGGCTAGGAATGGCATCTGATCTCCTGGACCTGAAGTTACAGGCAGCTGTGAGCTGATATATGGCTGCTGGGAATCAAACCCTGGTCCTCTGGAAGAGTAGCTAGTGCTATTAATTGCTGAGCCATTTCTAGTATTGATTTTCTTAAAATGAGTTCACTTTTTATGTTTTGATGCTTGGTGCACCACTTACTGATGATACTGACACCTGTGAGTTGGTCTGGTTTTGAGAGATTCTGCCGTCTCTTATCCCTTCCCTGCTTAGAAATAAACATACTGGGGATTGCTAATGTACTTCAATTTTTTTTTTTACCCAACTAAAGATCATACAAGGGCTTGGTTGTAGCAGGTGTAATTACTATGTGATAAAGATTAATCTCTAATTCATACCCTATAGTCATCTCCAGTGACTAGACTTAAATTAACTAGTTAATCCAATGTCCATATGACAGTATTAGTGAAGTCTGTTTTTTAGAGATGGCTTCTCCCTAGCATTCAGAACCCAAGATATAACCCAGAACACCAAGCTTTTGTGTCTTGTTTCTATTACCCATCAATCTAGTCTTATGGAAGCCAATTTTTAACTCCTGGAGAACTCTACACAAGTTCCTGATTCCATAGAAAGTATTCAGTCCATACTAGCTGAACATTCATTTTATTCCAGACGTGTATAAATACTTGCTGTTCAAAATAATTTATTTGCTGGGTGGTGGTGGCGCACACCTTTAATCCCAGCACTTGGGAGGCAGAGGTAGGTGGATTTCTGAGTTCGAGGCCAGCCAGGACTACACAGAGAACCCTGTCTCGAAAAACCAAAAAAAAAAATAAATAATAATAATAATAATAATAATAATTTATTCTGTTGAATTCATAAGTTTACCCTGGTCATACATAGAGTGATCTCAGTTTGCATTAGATCATTAAACATGGACAGGCTGTGCAAAGCTTAAATGACAGCTTGAAAGAGGCAGTTGTGACTTGGATGAGTATCTTTAATATGTCTTTCATTCCAGCTTTAATTGTAATTTGGATATGCCACTCCTTGCCTTGGTATGGCGGTTTCTTTACTTATCAGTTTTACATCTCTTCCCCATTATTTTCCTCTTCCCTCTCTGGCTCTTGTTATTGGTTTTCCTACTTGTAGCCACTTGCTCCAGGAGTGACCACATTTAATTTTGGGAATGGAGAAGTAACGCTGGAGATGGTGGAGATGGTGTGTTGTATGAATTAAAGACGACAACTTGAATGAAAGCCCAGCTTGGAAACCTGACTTTCAATTACTAGTTACATGATTTTAAATAAAAATATTTAAATTTCATATTTCAATTCCTAACTTTAAAATCATAAGAATAGTCTTTAACTGTAAAGATATGTACATAACCACACTATAAGAGTAAATCTCTCGGGGCTGGAGAGATGGCTCAGCGGTTAGGAGCACTGACTGCTCTTCCAGAGGTCCTGAGTTCAATTCCCAGCAACCACATGGTAGCTCACAACCATCTGTATTGGGATCTGATGCCCTCTTCTGGTGTGTCTGAACAGCTACAGTGTACTCAGATAAATAAATAAATCTTTTTAAAAAAGAATAAATCTCTCATCTCCAAGATAGACTTATTAGGAAGATGTGTAGGAAGAAATAAGGCCTTGCTATCTCATTCTAAATTCTCTGCTGTTACAACTACCACTATTCAAGTTTTTGATTTTCATTAATACCTGGTTGTGAAGTGTAAATTCTTTTTTAGGAAAGGTTTGAGTAATGGCAAGATAGGAGAAGAGTAGTAGTAGCTGAAAAATTGGCTTACCAAAAAAAAAAAAAAAGTTGAGATGTAGGGGCTTGGAGAGAGGGAACTGACTTTTGATTTCTAGCACCTAAATGGAAGCTTTACAACCATTTTTAATACCAGTTCCTGAGTATCAGAAGCCCTCTTCTAGCCTCCATAGACACCATACATCATGCATGTAGAGCATAGACCTATGAAGGCAAAACAGTTATATAATTAAAATATTTGAATTAATAATAAACTACTACTCATGGATCCTCTTGTGCAATGTCTGGTGGGATTGCTTTCGGAATTACTTTGTTGTACATGGTTTTTTTTTTTTTTTTGAAGCTCAGTCTTGAACATGAAGGAGAAATCAGAAAAGGAGCTCTGAGTTCACTTTCCTCTCTGAGATCTCAATTTCTCCTGAGCAGTGACGTCTAAGAGCACCTCCTACTTATATAGACTACATGACCATAGAAATTAACATAATACTTGTTGGTATAAATCTCTCAGATTATGTTGTAGGCTTCCCCTCTCCCTTTTTGTTATAAGCCTAGCCTTTACAGCCTTTACAGTTGAGCCGTCTTGTCAGCCAGGAATTCAGTAAAAGATAAGACTTTTTTTTTTTTTTTGGTTTTTTTGAGACAGGGTTTCTCTGTGTAGCCCTGGCTGTCCTGGAACTCACTCTGTAGACCAGGCTGGCCTCAAACTCAGAAATCCGCCTGCCTCTGCCTCCCAAGTGCTGGGATTAAAGGCGTGCGCCACCACTGCCTGGCTGAACTTGACTTTCAAACATGTGAAATTGACATGTGCAGAAGTTGAGTATGATTAGAGTTGTGAGAGTAATGGGTTTGATTAGAATACTCTTTACCAGGATTTTTGCTGGGCTATTGTGTTTTATTTTATATTTTAAACATTAGTATTTGCTGTCCATTTTGATAAATTTAATGTTTATGATCTCAAAAAGTTGTATTCTGTATTTCAACTTATATTAAAACTGGTCTCCAAGACTACTACTGTAGAATGTACACTTCAGGAGACAATAACAGGTGTAGTAAATGCACTTCTTCCAATAATGCAACTTTATGAAGATTTTCTGATTCTTTTATCTAGCTGAGGTCTAGTTAGGGGGCTTTCACTGTATTGCAATAATATTTTCAGTTCCAATTACTTGGATTTTTGAGGACAGCCTTAGTTGGCTCTTACCACAAAAAGAGAACTAAGATTTTTGCTGACATAACATTTACTTTTCTAATTTAATCTTGATGTTTGTTGTAAAAGACCTTTCTGAATGGTGTGTGTGTGTGTGTATAAAATAGATTTTAAAAATACCCTATGCTTAAAAATTCCTTTTAGCTTTTTCGTAGTATGAAAGAGTGCTCCTATATTTGGGCTGCTGTAACACTTTGGAAATTTTACATTGATTCTTTTGTTTTTCATGGCCTTACAGTGTGCATGTAAAAACCTGTGGACATAATTACTAGTCTTAGACTTTTTCTTCTTTGAAACTTGTCAAATTTGGAATACAAATAAAACTGGGTAAATAAAAAGAAATAGATAGGTAGATTAAAGTAGCCCATTATTCCTCACCCATCTTCAAAGTATTTGGAAGGTTATGTTTTAGTTTTACTCTGATTTTTATGACTTTGAGTGTTTTGTGACTTTTTTATTTTAATATTTTCTGAAGGCACTAAGAATATAGATGTAAAGGAGCCTGGGAAAGAGAAAGATAAGCTGCATAGGTAAAACTTTGGGGAAGATTATTGTGAATGACTTTGTTTTCCTTAGTTTAGCTGGTAAATAAACATTTTTTTCTTTTTAATTGACTAGGTAAGTTAATGTTTTATTAGGTAGTAAGATATTCTCATGCCCTTATTTTTATGAATCTCTTCTCCCACCCCAACTGGAATAAGTAAATAAATCTAAAGCACAAAGCAAAGACTTCTTAAATTTAATTCACTTTGAAATAAATTTTAGATTTGTAAAAAAGTGGAAAAATAATATGGAAGTTCATATTAAGTCATACATAACCATAAATAGAGTTGTGGAAATCAGAAAATACACCATTGATGTAGGGCTGTTAAGTGTTCTGCAAATCCTACTCAGAGTTTAAAGTCAGCCCTTTTTACTTCATGTACTAACCCTGATTTTCTTCGTTCTCTCCTTTCCCCTTTAATTTGAATCAGGTTTTCATCTAACCCAGGTTTTCCTTTCAAGGTTGACCTCCATCCTTGATCTTCCAGCCTCTGCTTCCATGCCCTGGGGCTACAGGAGTGCACCAAGTCCTCCAGCTCATGCACCTTTCCTCCTCTAGAGCCTCTAAGTGGTGGTTGGCCTCCCTCCCTTGCCCCCTCCCCTCCCCTTCCCTCCCTTCCCCTCCTTCCTGTCTTCTTGTCTTCCTCCCCTCCCTCCTTCCCTCCCTCCCTCCCTCCCTCCCTCCCTCCCTGACCTTCTTTCATGACACCTCCCTGTCCAATAATTTGAGTACTTTTCAAAGAAGTTTCTAAGTATTGAGTTAGTCTGATTACTTTTTTAATTAAATGATTAAATTGAGGTTATATATTTTGGCAAGAAAAACATACAAGTACTTTGGTGCATCAAATTAGGAGGGGTGAGTATGTGTGTTAATTTTAATTGCTTGGTTTGGGTTGATGTAATTCTTCACCGTAAAGTTTCTTTTCCCCCTTTATAATTTTTATAAATAGTATCCCATATCCTATGTTGTTGCTCATTGATGTTAGCATATACTGAATAAACCTCTTGTATGCCATTATTGTTATAAATGGTTTCCTATTCGTGAATTTAAAAAAAAAATTGTATCTTAATTTGACAATTATTAATTGGAATCTGTAAATCTCTTTTCCTCTGTTCTGTTAGTTGTGGTTTCATGGTACAATCCACTACTGCCATTATTCTGGTCAACCGTAAAAAGCTTTTTGAGATGGCTCAGAAGGTAAAGGTACTTTGTTAAGCAAGTCTCAAGCTTCCTTGAAACTTTTGGTGGAAGTAGAGAACAGATTCCTGATATTTGTACTCTGACTTACAGAGATGTGCAACATGAGTGTCTGTGTGTAACAGTGAACAAGTAAGAAGAAAAAAAAAACCCAAGAGAACCAATTTTGACAAACTATAGATGCTGTGAGGTGGTGATATGCCTTTAATCACAACAAGAGGCAGAGGCAGGTTGAGTTCAAGGGTAGCCAGAACTACATAGAGAAACCCTGTCTCAGCCACCACCCCCACCCAACCCCACCCCACCCCCCGAAAAAAAGGGAAGAAATGAACTTGATTAAAAATTCAATAGTTTATAATAATACATTTTTAAGACCTTTTACCTGTTGTCTTCAGTACCCATTTCCCTTGCTTGTAAGTAAGAAGGAAAGAGTTAATAAAACTGCAGTGTTGTATTATATTTAACCTGGGTTCTCATGTTAATCATCTTCTAATAATCACTGACCAACTCTATGAGTTATTTACCTTAAAGTTTCATAGAATTGGAATTGCATAAAGACTTTCTTTTGAGTATTCTGAGGAACTTGGCAGCAGGGTCATTTTTATGATATGTTAATTGACACTTATAAAACTAACCATATATATTTTCTTTTGTTAAATTGAAACAAAATTAAGCTTTAAGTGAAGAAAACTGCCTGTCTCAATTTAAAAGCCTGTTTTTTTTTTTTTAACAGATTATTTTTCATTTCTATACTGTTCTTCCTAATGACTTATTTCACCTCTGTGTACAGAAGGAGCCTCTGGTCACTCAAATTATTTCAGTTATTTGATGTGTATGGGTGTTCTGTCTGTATATGTGTCTGTTCCCATGTGTAGGCCTGGTGCCTGAGAAAGTCAGAAGGGTGTCAGATTCTCTGGAGCTGAGTTTGTAGGTGGTAGTTAGATGCCATATGGGTGCTTTTAACTGTTGAGCTGTCTGTCTATCCCTTGATTAATTGTTTATAAAACTAGTCTCTACCATTGCTATTCATATTATGAACACAACTCATTTTCCCTACTTGTTCTTCCTTTTTTTTTCCCTGATGATCCTCTTTATCCCCACTAGTAGTCATTTGCACCCTACATGTCATATATACACGTATATGTCATACTGATCTTTATGTTGATAATCCAGCATGAGAAAATAATGTGGTTTCAGTTTGAAATTTATTTTTTTACAGCTAAATAAAACTTTGTGTTTGTGTGTGTGTGTAAAATACATTTTCTTTGTACATTCATCTCTTGGTGGATCACCCATATCTTGGCTGTAGTTATTAGTGCCACAGTAAAAATGGGTGTGCAGATCTCTGTGGTACTCTCATTGATTCTTAAAACAATCTGGTTTTATGTATGTGTGGATGTGCATCTGCATGTTGAGTGCAGTTGTCTGTAGAACCCCAGAGACATCAGATCCCCTGGAGGTGGAGTTACTGGTAGAAGTGAGCCGCCTGACCTAGGTGCTGAGAGAGTTGAACTTCAATCTTCTGAAAGCATAACAAGTGCTGAGCCATCTCTCTCTAGCTCCTGACTTTGCTTTTTTGGGGGTGTGGTGTGGTGAGGGGAGGGTGTGTTACATATATATTCAGGAATGGAATAGCTGGACTATACGACATTTCTGTTTTGAGGTTTTTGAAGAGTCTCCAGTGATTTTGGTAGTGCCTGCAGCATTCCCACGAATGGTGTGTGAGTGTTTGTCCTTTCCCTTTGTCCTTGCCAGCACTTGTTTTCTTGATGATAGTCATTTGATTGGAAGGAGATGGAATCTCAATGTAGCTTTGAGTTTCCCTCAGGGTAAAGGATGTTGAACAGTTTTTCATATATTTATTGGCCGTTTTTATTCTTGATTCCATCTGCTCATTCTTTGAATGATTTGTTCTTTTGATGTTTAATTTCTTTATTTGTTGATTTTAGTTATTAATCTTCTGTCAGATGTATAGTTGGCAAAGGTTTTCTCTATTTTGTAGGCTGCTGCTGTTTAATTTTTTTCTTTGCTGCCCAGATGCTTTTTAATGTTATGTAATCTCACTTGTTAATTCTCATTGTTTCCTGGGCCGTTGTAGTCCTTTTTACAACATCCTTGTCTATTCCTGTACCTTGAAGTGTTTTCCTGTAGCGTTTGAGATTTTCTGCTCTTACATTAAGGTCTTTCTTTGATCCACCTTGAATTGAGTTCTGTGTACAGGATGAAATTCTACACATGGCTATCCAGTTTCCCCATACCTTTTGTTCAGAGTGCCTTCTCT
Organism: Grammomys surdaster; assembly: GCF_004785775.1. Classification (NCBI taxonomy): domain Eukaryota; kingdom Metazoa; phylum Chordata; class Mammalia; order Rodentia; family Muridae; genus Grammomys; species Grammomys surdaster. Next base: position 1,042,952 of record NW_021604663.1, on the reverse strand, counting down.
AATGTATGCTTTTGGTACCCTTGTTTAAAATAATTGGCTTTAGCAGTGTTGGTTTATTTCTGTGTCCTATGTATTCCATTGCTCCTGTTGTCTGGTTTTGTGCCACTGCCAAGAAGTTTTTGTTGGTATGATTCTAGTAAAAACTGGGTGCTGATACTCCAGCATTATTTGTTTGGGATTACTTTGTTTTATTTGAGGTGTGTGTGTGTGTGTGTGTGTGTGTGCGCGCGTGCGAGCGCGCGTTTCTCACATGAATTTTAGTTTTTTTTTTTTTTCTAGTTCCATGAAGAATGGCATTGGAATTTTGAACAGGAGTGGCTTGGCTCTGTAAATAAATTTTAGTAAGAGCACTTTTACAATATTCTGACTCTAATGTCTCATAAGCATTACTATTTGTTCATTGTATATTTTCAGTTTTCATGCTTTCCACTGAACTCTGTATTTAATGTAGTTTTTCTTTGGAAAGAAGTTCTAGTTTTAATTTTGAGGTGTAGATAGAGTATCTGTTTTAATTCCCCAAATAAGGCCCACTGGAATTACCAATGGCCTTTTTTTCTTGCTAGTTTAAAGTCAAATGCCTTTAATTTAAACCAGATTTAATTTACTTAGAGCAAGTAAAATATTTTGCTAAGTAGTGTATATTCTATAGTATCTTGTTTTTAAATTCATTTGCTCCAGCTTGTAGATGTAGCTTCCTAAAAAAGGACAGTGAAGTGATATATTCTATGGACATTCTCTACTCAAAAATAGCTAAACTTCCTTTGTATATGGTAAATTATGAGTTGGGTTTTTGTTGATTGTTTTTTTTTTCTTTACAGAACAGCATAGGATAGGGCTCTGTTAATCCTAAGTACATATGGCTACTTAATAGCTACTACTTTAGGGAAGATAGTTGTTTTTTAGGTACAAATAGATTTCCAATACTGTTGTTCTAAGATTTAGTAAGCATCATGTTAAGGAAAATTCACTTGTTAAGATTTTAAATACTAAATCCTTACTTTGGTGTTTATGTTGGCTGTGTTCCAGTAACATTCATCAAAAGGTTAATTGCAGATAGCAAATAGTAGAATCTATTTAAACTTGTGTTGAAAGCTGAAAACTTACTAACATTTTAAAGCCTGTGTATAATTAAAGCATGTATAAAATATCAGCTATTAATTTCCTCAAACCAATGAAAACTGTTAATTTAAAAACTGAGATGGTCATGATCAAGTAAATTATAGTCTTTTCATACCTTTCTATATTTCTGTGTATCTGGGTATATTATGTTAAGGTAGATCTTGATGTATTTAAGTGTGATGCATAAAGAAAAAGTATATAGCTGTCTAGATAAAATGTCTGTAATGTTAGTATGTCCAGTTGAGCTGTTAGAATCAGTTACCACAGCAGAGTGTGAAAGACTTGCTTTACTTGAAAAAACTACACAATATTTTATAAACTTAAAAAAATGGCCATTAATTGTGATTGTGTGCCATTAATTGCTTTGTTAATTATTAATAGCTAGTATGTATTTTCTCATAATTTTCTAAATTTCAATTTGTTGAAAAGTCTCAACCAGAAAGTTAGAGCTGTTTTTATTTTATCAAGTCTTCTAGCATTGTTTTATTGAATCTATACATTTATGATTACTTGACTTTTTAATTAAAATTTTGTTAGCTCTATTTTTTTCCTCCTTTTTTTTTTGTTTGTTTGTTTTTGATTTTTGTGTTTTTTGAGACAGGGTTTCTCTGTGTAGCCCTGGCTGTCCTGGAACTCACTCTGTAGACCAGGCTGGCCTGCCTCTGCCTCCCAAGTGCTGGGTTTAAAGGCATGCACCACCACTGCCCGGCTCGTTAGCTCTATTTCTGTATCCTCTGATATTTCCTTATATTGCCATTGATAATGGTACTCTAATACATTGCAAAGTAGCTGTTCATGTAGCTATATTATGATCATATACTAATACAGTAAAAGTGATAGGAAAGAAAATGCCAGAGGCAAGTAGTGAACTGAAACACGAGACATGATGGGGATAATAAGCCTAATTAGGTACACTAAGGGGATGAGACAAAGATTAGTGGAGGTGATTCAGTAACAGCAAGTGAGAAACCAGCAATGCAGCTTCCTTGGTAATTTTCTGTTAGTAACAGAATAAACTGACAGTTGAGCTTAGTTAGAAAAAGAGAAAAAAAATCAAGCAGAGAAGTGGAAGATGACTGCAGATGGTACAGCTAGTTCAGTTTTTAATCCTAAACACAGATAGTTTTGTTCATAGAGAATTTTGAAGGAAAAAAAAGTATGGTCACTGACTATCTCCTTGAGAAAACATGTAAAATAGGAGAAAACCTAGATGCTATAAAGATAGTTTGATTTCTGAGTTTAATGGCACAAACTATAGATTCCCTATAATGTGGACCTAGAGGAAGGTGGAGTTGTGTTTTATAGAGTATATCTGTAATCCTAGCACTCAGGCTGGAGAAGGATCATTTTGAGTTGGTCGCCATCCTGGGCTGTTAATGAATGAGACAGTGTAAAAAAGGCACCCCTACCCCCACCCTACTAGATTAGATAGTGTGTATCTAGTGTTGAGATTTTATCAGGCAGGGAGTTTGTAAGGGGTGCAGATATTTGGATGTCCAAGCTAGCAAAATGTGTGATTTCTGAAGTTGCAGTCATCTTGACTGAGAGTAAGTGTAAAGTAAGGTAAGGTAAAGGGTGTCGCAGGTTAACATCACCTTGAAGGGGTATGTTAGTAGAAACTAAACGATGCTGGCTAAGGAACTAGTGCTCTTGACTGACCCTCCATGCTTCATCTCTGTTACTGAATGTTGTGTGTGTGGTTTTATATTTTTAGAGAAACTTTAACTAATTATGTTGTGTAGTTTACAGGGTACTTGGATATCACAGAACTTTTCTGAGTATTTATGAAGCTCTTAAGTGTCAGTGACTTTCTTAGATTCAGTGATGAATTAGTTTGTAATCTGGAGGACGACAAGTGTGTGTTAGTTACTTTTTTATATTCCTATCAGCACTATCTTGTGCATATTTGTATACTGTTATTAGAGTTGTAAATCTTAAGACTGAAAAGTCAGGTGCAACACTTATATTAGATTTAACGTTCTTCGTAAGCTTAGAGCCATGACCTGTGCAGCTTTATTTTGGGACCTAGCTTGTCCTCCTTTCATTTTTCCACCCATGTACTCAACCCAAGACTTTATTGAAGACCACTATGATCCAGGTAGTATTCTAGGAGCAACAGACACAGTAGGTGGCAGGAACTCATAGAACTTGTAGTCACTGATCAAAAAATTGCTCAGGTATATATATGTAGAAATACAAGTGAAAAGATTGGTGTGTTATATTACCTAACTGGATGATAATCTGTAATGAACTTTTATTTGTATGAATATTTTAATGTTATTTTACTATTTATAGTTGGCTCTTTTTATTTTTCTAAGTTTGTTTAACAGGAAAATACACATTTTTTTTCTTTGATCTATTACATTATGACAGGCTTTTACAATAATAGATTATCCTGAGTGAGATCAGTGAATTTTGAAACTATCTTCAGAGAAGGTTTTTTTTTTTTTTTTTTTTTTTTTTTTTTTTTTTTTT
>NW_021604663.1:1027369-1039258 GCF_004785775.1 Grammomys surdaster | reverse complement strand
CCCCCCCCCGACTCCCACCTTCCCACCCTCAAATTCCCACCCACTGGGGCGTCCAGCTTTCACGAGACCAAGGATCTCTTTTCCCACCTATGCCGGACAGGGCCCTCCACCCTCTTACATATACAGCTGGAGCCATGGATCCCTCCCTAAGTGCTTTAAGGAACAGTGTTTTCTGACACAACAGAGCCTTTGTACTTATAAACTTGGAGCAGTTGTGATAGCTTAAGCCAGACAGAATCCCAGAATAGAGGAGGAATAGTGGGGACCAAATCTCATCACAAGTTAAGGGCCTATTGGCATTTGATAGTTTCTAGAAGATTTTCTTTAATGATAGGTCAGTCACTTACTAGGGCAAGTCCCACTCCCAAGAAGCAGTTGGGTAACATATTGTACTTGATATGTTAAAAAGAAAAGAAAACAAAAAACCAAAAACCTAGAAGTTAGGTGGATAGGAAGGTTGAATCTGGGAGGAGGGTGTGTGTGTGTGTGTGTAATCAAAATGAGCTGAATGAAATTCTCATAGTTAATACAGTATTGTTTTAAAATAAATTTTCAAACACTGAACTGTTTCCTGCAATAGCAAACTTGCCCTACCCTTGAGATTGAATCCAGGGCCTTGCATATGCTGTGAGCACCTTGCCACTCTACCACGTCTCTAACCCCTCACTGTGTTGTGGTTCTGCTGTTCTTTTTAGATTTAGAAACTGTGTTTTTATCTATAGCAGCAAATACCATTCCCCCCACCCTCCATCCTCCATGTCCCACCTCAGTGCTGAGAATTGAACTAAAGGCCTCCATCGATGACCTACATCCTCCTGGCCCTCCACTTTGTTGTGGTGTCCTTTTTTTCTCTTTTAGCTTGTCAGTCCTACTTAGAGCCTTTCCATTTATATTCTATGCAAATTTTACTTATTTATTTATTCATTTATTTAAGATTTACTTTTAATTATGTGAGCGAATATGTTAGTATGTGTACTTGAATATAGGTGTGCCTGGATGCCAGAGGTGTTTGATTCCCCTGGAGCTGGAGGTACAGGGGGTTGTTAGATGCCTGTTGTCTGTGTTGGGAACCCAACTCATTTCCTGTAAGAGTACATGCTGTTACCCACTGAGTCCCCACCTCACGCTCTGTGTGTGAATATGTGTATGTGTGTTTTGTCTGCATTTGTATTAGAGCCATGTGTATGTTTGGTGCCTGAGGAGCTCAAGAACGGGGATCAGGTTCCATGGAACTGGAGTTACAATTGTGAGAGCCCCTGAACCACTGAACCATGGTAAGAGTACCACAGGTACTCTTAACCACTAAACCATGTCTCTAGCAGAGCTCTCAGCCTTCCTTCCTAATGCTGTGATCCTTCACTACAGCTTCTCATGTTATGGTGACCCCCAACCATAGAATTATTTTGTTGCTACTTCGTAACTAAAACTTTGCAACTGTTACAAACTGTAATGTAAACATCTGATATGCAGGATATCTGATATGTGATACCACTAGGGAGTCTTGACCCACAGTTGAGTATTACTTGTGTGTCGTTTTTAAAAGGCTGTTATTAGTGAATTTTTATTCTGGTGCTCATGTCCTCACAAAAATAGGTTACTTTGTGAAGAAATTTAAATAATAATAAATTAATACCAATACTTTTATCTAGAGACATGAACTAAAGAATATATGTGTAATTTTAGTTTAACTAAATATTAGGAATATAAGGATAATTTTTAGAGGGGTTGGCAAGGTGGCACAAATCTTCTTTTAGCCTTATCCAATATATTCTTTGATTCTATGTGCTGATCATGAAGAAGAAAGTATGTAATTCTTTGAATGGCTAAGATTTTATACCTGGGGCTGGAGAGATGGCTCAGCGGTTAAGAGCACTGACTGCTCTTCCAGAGGTCCTGAGTTCAAATCCCAGCAACCACATGGTGGCTCACCACCATCTGTTATGGGATCCGACGCCCTCTTCTGGTATGTCTGAAGACAATGACAGTGTACTCATATGCATAAAATAAATAAATCTTTAAAAAAATGATTTTATACCTGATTAAGAATACTTGGATTGTACCTTTTTCTTGTGGTTTTTACTGAACAAAACTGAGTTAGTTAGGAAAATTACAGTGCATTCATATTTGGGAGTTTCCTAGTATGAATACTTTGGAACGTATTTACTGGAGTGAAAAAATTTTTTCTCCTTTTTCTTAAGGAGGCATTACTCTATTAAAATGGAAAGATAGTTATGTAGGCATCCAGCCAGCCTTAATAATGGAATATCTTATTGTAATGATGTATGTCCTAGTGTGCAAGCCTATCTGCTGATAATATAGCTGAAGCTGATTAACTATTTTATGGAATACTCTATTTTCTTTATAAGATTTGATTTATTAAAATTTAGTTTTCATGTTTTTCAAAAATACATTTGTACCTAAGAATTAAGCAGATAATTTGGGGGGGAGGTAAAGGTCATTGATTCTGGTTATCTTTTCTTTTTTTTTTTTTTTTATTTATATTTTATCTGTTAACCCAGTGTGGTTTGTTTTCTGTTACCATCTTTCCCTTGAAACTCCTTTGATTAGCCCTGCCTTTGTGGTCTAGTCCAAGGCTCCGTTCGTCCTTACTTCCCGCTTGTTCCATAGCGTCCGGTCACTTCGGCTTGCTTGGTACTATCTTCCTTTGCACCTCCTTTTGTGTTCTGATTAAGTGCTGTTTTTCTCTTCCTTGGAATAGTGTTCTCCTCGGGGTTTATTCAGTTCTGTCAGTCTGCTGTTTTGTTTTCATAGCTTTAACTGCTAAATATGTACACTATACTCAGACTTTGGCGAAACTTGATATGTATTTAGTCTGTGAGCATCTAGTGAATTAAAGATATGCAAATCATTCAATAAAGTGGTGTCCAGTTTAAATCTTACTAAGGCAGATTATTTATGAAGGAAAAAGAACTTTTTATCTCATGTGTTTTTTATGGCAATTATATAACTAAGACTATAATTTAAAATGACTAGCATCATTTTTAAGCTTGAAAATATTAGGTAAACTAAACCTGTATGATGATGGCTAAGAGTCTGCTCGGAAGTTAGTTTTAATAAGATGTGAAATTTGGCTAGTATAAATTTGATTTGTGGTGGAAATGAAGGCTATTGTCTTGTTAGCAGGCTCAGTCCAGAGAATGACAGGATAGGTCGACAGCTCCTCACTAGAGTGTTAACATTTTATCAATGAAGCAACCCCCCCCCCCAACGGATTAGCAAGAATATTTTTTGTCTAACACAATTAAAATTTTTACTTTTAACAGAAATTAGCAGAGTACGGAAAGACATGTACAATGACACATTAAATGGCAGTACAGAGAAAAGGAGTGCAGAATTGCCTGACGCTGTGGGACCCATTGTTCAGTTACAAGAGAAACTTTATGTGCCTGTAAAAGAATACCCCGATGTAAGTATATTTTGTTGTTTTCTTCATGGTTTTCTGCTTCACATAATATGTGGAAAGATAACTTTTGAGTAAATTTAAGTATTATCAGCTGCTTTAAAAGAATTGTGTATGAAATTAAAAATGGGAATAATTTTATGTGCCTAATTGTTCTCTCTTTAAAGTATATTTCCATTTGAATTTTGCTGTCTCTTTGGAAAATAATCATGCTGAAGACTTGGAATTTCAAAAAGAGATCAGGAATTGTGGGAAGACTTTTGTCCTGAATCTTAAAAATGAAGTACGACTCTGATAGTCTTCATTCTGACCACAGAGTTCATAGCTGGAACCATGTTATTCTTTCTGTGTGAGAGTGCTGGCCGTTATGGATGCTTCCAGCTCTAAAGTTTCTGAGAAGGACTCTTTCTAGTCTGATTCCTCCTTTCCCCTCAAATATTAGTCAGTTGCTCAACCAGTCTGTAGTATCTTGTTGGGAAGTCTCCTGTACTTGCTGATTTTGAACTGCCTCCAGGCTCTGCCTTTTGTTACAAAACTCTGTATGATAAAATTGATTCTGTTTCTCTGCTTTCATCTTAAGTGATTTTTTTTTTCACTTCTCTTCAGTGTAATCCTATTGGCCTTCCTTTGGCTCTGAGAACAAGTCATATCTATTCCCAGATTCAAGATCTTTGTCATTTATACACCATTCACTGTGACTGGCTGCTGGTTTTCTTTAAGTGTGTTTGAGTTTAAATAACACTTTACAGAGGCTTCCCTGACTAGTTATCCTAAAAGCTGTCTGGTTCTGTATATCTCCTCCCCCAAACCCCCAATTTCTATCACCTACACTTCATAACTAGGGTACTGTTACCTATTGTTTTTATTTTTCTTTCTCCTTCGCACAATAGTTCTCAACCTGTGGGTCACAACCCCTTTGTGGGGTAATGTGGGGATTCTGAATGACCCTTTCCAGATATTTGCATTACAGTTCATAACAGTGACAAAATTACAGTTATGAAATAACAACAAAAATAATTTCATCGATGGGGATTATTACAACATGAGGAACTGTATTAAATGGTTGTAGTATTAGGAAGGTTGAGAACCACTGTCCTAGCAGAATATATTGTACATAAAACAAGAACCTTTGTTAATTCGCTGCCATTATTTTGTTAGTCACATAATAGCCATCTACTTTTTACTGACTATGTAAAGGAAAAATAATGGCTGTTATATTTGAGAACACCTATTGGACACAAATGAAATAAAGAATGACTCTAATGTTAAAATGTTTTTTAAGTCCACTAGTTGTTATTCAGATATTAGTTGATAGATTAAGTATAAATGTCTTAAATTGAGTTAATGAGGGGTGGATTTTTGGTATGTCACAACCTGGATTTTTTAGTACAGCTTTAGTTTATATATTTACTCTATTTTTATAAATAGTTTTATGTACAAATATATAAACAATTTAGAATAATTTTGCCATAGGGCTTCATTGAACGATTGTAGGACATTTCAAGAAATTATATATAAGATGGGAACCCAGGAGCCTTGAGAGAGAACATCAGTGGTGAAATTTTGTAGATCTCATCTGGAGAGCCTAGCGTTCAAATTCTTGAAGCCATCCAAAGTTAGTCTTTGGCCACTTCATAAATGTGCGTATGTATATGCATGCACACATACTTATGTACCCAATAAGAGTTAACTCTTCTCTACTTATCTTATTTTGCAGATATTGAACATCTTTTATGTTTTTCAGAGCTAGTTGACACTTTAATTGTAGAGCCTCATATAAATATATAATATAAAATGGTAGAAGTATTTAGGGCCATTTTGTAAATTGTTGGAAAAGCCAGAATGTATTCATCAATTAAAAACTTTCTAAAAATTTTATTTTTATGTGTAAAGATGTTGTGCTTGCAGACATGTAAACCACGTGCATGCAATACTTCTGGAGGCCAGAGAAGAAGATTGAATTCCCTAAGAGTGTATTGTTGGTTGCAGTTGTACTTATGCATATCCCCGTCTGTAGGGAACCCATGTTCTCTTCTTCTGTATATCTTTGCTAACGTATAATCTGTAGAAATTATTCCAGCCAGTGTGAGATTTTGTGTGTTGATTAATGATGTAAGCGACCCTTTCTTGTATCTGTTGGACAAGAGATTTCTGTCTTCTGCAGAGGGACTATACTTAAGACCTTTGCATGTTTATTTTGAAGTCAAGATTTTTTTTGTTACTTTTTGTTTTGTATTAGGTTCTGAACACAGTGTTCTGGATATTCATTTCTTATCTATGGATTGGTTGAAGGTATTGCTTCTTAATCTGTGGTTTATTTTTTTATTTTGCTTAATGATTCCTTTCCTGTGCGTAAGCTTTATTTATTTTATTTTGTTAATCCCATTTGGGTTTGATTTTGGTTGCTTGCTTTTTTTTCCTCCCCACATTATATGTAAAAATCATGGCCAATATCAGAACTTCTTTATTTTTTTTTCCCTAATATGTGGTAAGTTGCATATGTGTGTAAGGGGCAGGTATACATTGTGTGCACATGCATGTGGTTGGCAGAGGTTGATGGCAGAGGTGTGTCTTTGTGATTGTTCACTACCTATTGAGTTATGTCCTCTCATTTGAATCCAGAGGTCATGGATTTAGCCAGACATTAGCACCTCAAGCTCAAGGGTTCTCCTGTTTCTGCTTCCCAATTGCTAGATCACAGTTGGATTAATAAACCCATCTGGTTTCTAAATAGGCTTTTACTGCCCTCATTCCAGTCCTTCCTCGTACATTCAGGGCAAATGCTTTACTTACTGAGCCATCTACCTCTTAGAAAACTTGAAAATTTTACAATTTCAACTCAAATATTTAATTCTGACTTGAACATTAATTTTTGTGTGTAGCCTAAGATGAAAATCCAGTTTCTTTATTTTGGATGTAGAAATCCAAGTTATTGATTGGTATATACACCCAAACTGGTTAATGAATTTTCCTTGATCTATTGTTGTGTGTAGATGCTTGACATTCTTATTCTGGTTAGATTATTTGACCATTACTACTTGTGTTATTTCTGAGCTTCATTAGTCTTTATGATTTAAAAAAAAAAGCTAAGTTTTACATTATTTTAATTACTGTCTTTAGAATATAATTGATTAAATGTTTCCTGCTTTGTTCTTTATTTATTTTATTTTGTTAATCCCATTTGGGTTTGATTTTGGTTGCTTGCTTTTTTTTCCTCCCCACATTATATGTAAAAATCATGGCCAATATCAGAACTTCTTTATTTTTTTTCCCTAATATGTGGTAAGTTGCATATGTGTGTAAGGGGCAGGTATACATTGTGCAAGTTTTCAAGTATTTTTTCTGTTAGAAAAATGCAAGCTGGGCGGTGGTGGCGCACACCTTTAATCCCAGCACTTGGGAGGCAGAGGCAGGCGGATTTCTGAGTTCGAGGCCAGCCTGGTCTACCAAGTGAGTTCCAGGACAGCCAGGGCTACACAGAGAAACCCTGTCTCGGAAAAAACAACAACAAAAAATGCAGTTGGGATTTCATATAGGGGTTTTATTGACTCTATAGACTACTCTGGTTAGTGTGTACATTTTCCAGTGCTTATTACTTGAACTCATTAGTATGTGATAGTATTCTTTTGATGATCACTTTCCTAATTTTTCTCTTTTTGTGAGTTTTTAATTCAATGTAATATGTATGAGTGTTTTTCATTTTATTTACACATACACACACACACACACACACACTTCTGTGCACCACATCTTGCCTAGTGCCCAAGGGGTTCTAAAGAAAGTGTCAGATTTTTTTGGAACTGGTGTTAATAGATGTTTATGAGCTACCATGTGGATGCTGGGAACTGAACCTAGGTTCTCTGAAGAGCAGCAAATGCTCTTAAGCACCGAGTCATGATTCCACCCTTTAATTTTTCTTTTGGCTATTTGTTGCTAATTCATAGACAAGTAAGCTGATTTTTTTTTGTATGCTGTTTTATATCCTGCAACTTTTGGATTTATTTTAAGGTTTTTGTTGTTGTTGTTGTTTTGTTTTGTTTTTTAAAGAAGTCTTTAAAGTTTCCAATAGATAGAAGATCATACCCTTTGCAAAAGAGAGATGACCCTCCCTCTACACACACATATTAGATACTTTAAATTTCATTCTCTTGGCCTAATTAGTCTGGCTAAGACTTATAGTGCTATGTTGAATAGAAATGGTCAGAATGGGCATCTTTGAGTTGTCCTTAGTCCTAGAAGAGCATAACTTCAGATTTTATCCATTAAGAGTGATACTACTTGGAAGTTTTGTATCTTTCTTCATCAACGATAACTAGCTTGCAACCTTTGCATTTGTGTGTGTGTGTGTGTGTGTTTTAATCTAGTTTTGGTGTGGAGTAATGTTCTTAAAGGGAGAACTTGAGAGAATGCTTTTTGTTCAGTTTTTTAGAAGAGTTTGGGGCAGATTAGTTTATTTCTTTAAATATTTGGAATTTTGTCTAGTCGTTAGGCTTTCCTTTATTGGAAACTTTTGAACTGCTTTGTAATCTTGTTCTTTGTCTAGAATTATTCATAGTAGTCTTTAGTTTCTTTTTCTTGTTTCTTGCTTCACTTGTCTCCTTTGAAGGTTTGTTTGCATTCTCTGGTTTAAAAGTTTGTCATACTTATTTAAGCCTTTAAAAGTTAACCATTCTTAAATCTTTTTGGACCCTATTTTATTTATTTATTTCTATGCTCTTCGCTTTTTTATGTTTAGACCTGTGGCATCAGCTGTTTCCTAGTGGTCTCCTATTTATTTTATAAATTAAAATCTCACAAATATCTTTACTATGAGAATGAAATCAGCTTCATTTTTTTGTTGGCAATATCAGTTTTTTCTTTCTCAGATTTCAGCTGTTTGGAGTATTTTCGAATGAATGTTTACATAAGTTTGACTGTGTTAGGGTTATCCAATCTGAAGTGCTGTAAAATTCAAAAGATTTTCCCCCCTGGGGGTGAGGAGAGTGGCTTATTGATACTTAAAACTTTTTGGATTTTGTGTTTCAAGTTAGGGACACTCCGTTTATTGTTTTCATTGTCTGAAAATGTTTGTTTGTTGCTTGTATGTATGTGTCTGTGTGTGTGTGCGCGCGTGTGCATGCATGCATTATGTATTTATAGCTTGTATTATATTGTGTAAAAGCATGGTAGGTTTAGCAAACCTAGATGATTGCTTCTAACTTCAGGAATGACCTGCAAGATTATCATAAAGCTCTTTGATGAGGGCTGTGAGAGGAACAAGCAAGATTGTTGCGAGGAGGGAAAAAACAACCTGTCTTTAGGGTTCAAGAACCCTCCAAGGGAATCACAGAAAGAAACTTGTGTTTATTACTGTGGGATGAGTGGATAGAGGAGTCTTGAGTTTTGGGTAGGAATAAAGGAACAAGGCAAGTAAGACAGGGAGAAAACTTAGAGGTACCCGATACTTAGAATAACAAGTTACTTAGAGGTTTGAATAAAGGAGCAACAGCAAAAATAAAGCTTAAGAAGCTTATAAGGCTTTGTGTATAATGTTTTTTTAACACACAGTGTAATAGATAACTCTCATCTGCTTGTTGCATAAAACCTTGTAGACTCAATTTTATTTTCTAACCTACATATTTTGCTTCTAAAAAAAAATCACCTGTCTTGCCCAAGTCTGTTTTGAATTGTTTCAGCATCTGAGTGAAGATTTGCCTTAGTTTAGGATATCTTAATTTATATGCCAATTTAAAGTCTTGTTCTTAAGCCAGGTGTGGCTTTAGTGCAAGCAGTTGATTGGCAGAGGCAGGCGGACCTTTGATTTTGAGGCCATCTAGTCTCTACTGAGTGAGTTCTAGGATAGCCAGGGCTATGCACAGAATCCTTGTCTTTAAAATATATATATAATTTTAACTGCTTAGCAATTTTCCTTTGTAGTAGGAGTTACTTTTAGTGTCTTGAATAGTTTGGTAAGAAGCCTTTTATTCCATAGCACTTGGAGTCATGGGACATAAACACAAATGTTTAGAAATGGCATATGAATGGTTTATTAAATGCTTCTTAAGTTGTGTAAAGTAGCCCTTTCTCCAGGAAACCTTGGGCTACTTATCCAGAACTAATATGAATTTATAAATGAGATAAGACATACTCACTCCCCTGAGCCTTCTCTAAGATATCTTGATATATTTATTTAGATATTTTTGGCTAAAAAATTTAACCCTGGTAAGTATTTATCCAAAATAAGCTCTATTGTTATCTAGATTAGAGGTGACCACATTTCGTTTTCTGCAACAAGTACATACATATGCATTCTTTTGATTGGGTGTGTTTAATTTCTACTCTGTTGATTATGTGGTGTAAAATGTAAGGGTTTGTAAAATATCTAGTTAAAATTATAGAAATGGTAAATGTAGGGCTAGGATTATAGCCTAGTAGTAGAGTGCTTGCCTTTCTTTCACGTGTGAAGCTCTTGGTTTAATTCCAGCACTAAGGTAATACCAGTGTTAATAATAATAAACAGGCTAGGTATTTATAAAAACCTTTTTTTTTTATATAAAAGAAACATCCTTTTAAGTTGTTTTTTTTTTTTTAAGTATGTGTCTATGGGAGTTGGTGTGTGAGCACATGTGAGTGCAGGTGACCTTAGATTCCAGAAGAGAAGGTCTGAGTCCCTGTTGCTGGAATTACAGTTTTGAGTAGTCAGACCGTGGTGCTAAGAACCAGATTCGGGTACTGAAAGAGCTTTATTTGCTCCTAATTGCTGAGCTGTCTCTGTAGCCCTCAGATTATCTCTTGTACAAAAAAGCAACCCAAAATTTGCATGTTCTTTTATAACTTTAAAATCCAAAAATTTATAACTTTTTGATTCCAAACATTTTAAGCAGAGATTACTGTCTAGCGATTCTTAAAAGTGATCCTGAGATGCTTTTGGGAATTCAGGTTTTAATCAGTCATTTGTTTGGATAATGTCTCACAAGGAGGGTTTGTTTTCACTTGTACTCTTTAAGGAAGTTCCTGGAGTTTTCACAGTTTATATTTTGTCACTGGGAAAAATCTTATCAACTCTATTTAAAATGTAGGGAGCAAAAATGAACAGATTAGATGTGGTTGTTCAACCCTTAGAGACGAACATGCCGCTTGGCAGAGATACGGTGGGTGAGCTGGAGCAGAGGTCTGTGCTTAAACAGCAAGGTTAATGAGGTTTTCTTTTTTCTTTTTCTTCTCTTTCCCTTCTGTTGGTTCTTCAAGTTGCACTTAGCTGAGGCTGTTTGAAATGATTTTCTTTGAAAGCGTCTTGACATTGTTTTAATTGAATGAAGCTGCAGAACTGACATTATAAATCAATACAGAACAAGTTTTAATGCAAAGCATAGCACATTAACCTGGAAATTGGATGCAATAGACAAAGCAGCTCCTATAATTAAATTTTTTTCATTCTGCTTAAAACATTTTGAGAAAAATGACCTTGACAATACCGTTGCATTAGAGTACCTGTGGTATGCACTTTAGCATACTTGAACTATTTGTTGATTCATGGGTATAGTAGTAGTTGGTTTTTTAGAGTTAAGAAAATTTTATCTGGCATGGACTCAATACTTCTGTTTTATCTGCTTCAAAAACAATTTTAAAGTATGTAATAGTAGTAAGAGTTAACTTTTTAAAGTTACAGTCTTATGGCTTTAGTTATAGCAAAAGATACTATGTCAGAAGAGTAGGATATGCCTTTTTTCAATGGACAAATGGTGGGTTAGACGAACTGGCTTGATAAATGATGTGGGTCAAACTTCCTTAAGTGTTAGTCAGCATGCTAAAAGCTCTTCATAGGGGCTGTGAAGATGGCTAAGTAGGTAAAACACGTGCTGTACAAGTATAAGGACCTAAGTTTGAACCCCCAGAACCATGTACAGTTGTGGCAAAACCTCATATCTTTAATCCCAGTACTTCTACGGGGAGGTAGGAGGCAGAGACAGAGTCCTTTGACAACTCTCCTGGTATATACATAGTTGCAAACAGTAAAGAGATAGATACCCTGTCTCAGTTTGGAAGATAACTGACTGACACCCAAAGTTCTGGCTTTTATATTTGACACTTTTATGCATACTATGATGTGCCTGTACACAAACACCTCCCCCCTTTAAGTGTACTCAGACAGGTAAAACATGTTTCTATTCGTCATGCATTTTCAGACTATTTTCCTATGTTTGATATATAATATTTTTAAAATTAAGAAAACTTTTATTTTTAAAAACACTTGCAAATTAAAAAAGTGAATATCTAATTTAGCCAGAACCAAAGTATATATCTCAGTAAACTTGTATGCTGAGATTTAACGCTTTCACATGATTGGGTCAAAGATCTGGTTAGAGTACAACTGTCATTGAGGAATAGCTGGCAGGATTACTGCTTTTGAGAAGGGCGTATATAGACTTTTGAACAAGGAAACTTTCTTTCTTTCTTTCTTTCTTTCTTTCTTTCTTTCTTTCTTTCTT